>NW_020527913.1:0-74916 GCF_003368295.1 Carassius auratus
GACCGCCTGGGAATACCAGGTGCTTTAAGCTTAGGGTTTTCTTTCCTACTTATATAATGTACCGGCGATTAGATTGGCTGATCTTTAAATAGCTCTCTCTTTGCAGCAGTCTTCGCTTATGGCCATACCACCCTGGCTATGCCAGATCATGTCTGAGCTCGGAAGCTAAGCAGGTTTGGGCCTGGTTAGTAATTGGATGGGAGACCCCCTGGTAATACCAGTTGCTTTAAGATTTTTGTAAATTTTTCACAAATATATAATAATCTTGAAAAAAAAAAGAGTCAATGCCCATTCTTTGAATCTTAGCAGTCATGGACCTGTGTAGTGTTTGGATGGGAGACCCCCTGGTAATACCAGGTGCTCTAATATTATTGGAAATTTATTACTAATTATATAATAATCTTTAAAAAAAAAGAGCAATGCCCGATCTCTTAATCTTAGCAGGTATTTGCCTGGTTAGTGCTTGGATGGGAGACCGCCTGGAATACCAGGTGCTGTAAGCTTTGGGTTTCATTCCTACTTATATATGTATGGGCGATTTGATTGGCTGATCTTTAAATAGTCCTCTCTTTGCAGTATCCTTCGCTTGCGACCGTAACAACCTGGCTATGCCTGATCTCGTCTGCTCTCGGAAGCTAAGCAGGTTTGGTCCTGTATATGTACCGGCGATTAGATTGGCTGATCTTTAAGCTTTAGGGTTTCTTTCCTACTTATATAATGTACCGGCGATTAGATTGGCTGATCTTTAAATAGCTCTCTCTTTGCAGCAGTCTTCGCTTATGGCCATACCACCCTGGCTATGCCAGATCATGTCTGAGCTCGGAAGCTAAGCAGGTTTGGGCCTGGTTAGTAATTGGATGGGAGACCCCCTGGTAATACCAGTTGCTTTAAGATTTTTGTAAATTTTTCACAAATTATATAATAATCTTGAAAAAAAAAGAGTCAATGCCCATTCTTTGAATCTTAGCAGTCATGGACCTGTGTAGTGTTTGGATGGGAGACCCCCTGGTAATACCAGGTGCTCTAATATTATTGGAAATTTATTACTAATTATATAATAATCTTTAAAAAAAAGAGCAATGCCTGATCTCTTAATCTTAGCAGGTATTGGCCTGGTTAGTGCTTGGATGGGAGACCGCCTGGGAATACCAGGTGCTGTAAGCTTTTGGGTTTTCATTCCTACTTATATAATGTATGGGCGATTTGATTGGCTGATCTTTAAATAGTCCTCTCTTTGCAGTATCCTTCGCTTGCGACCGTAACAACCTGGCTATGCCTGATCTCGTCTGCTCTCGGAAGCTAAGCAGGTTTGGTCCTGTATAATGTACCGGCGATTAGATTGGCTGATCTTTAAATAGCTCTCTCTTTGCAGCAGTCTTCGCTTATGGCCATACCACCCTGGCTATGCCAGATCATGTCTGAGCTCGGAAGCTAAGCAGGTGTGGGCCTGGTTAGTAATTGGATGGGAGACCCCCTGGTAATACCAGTTGCTTTAAGATTTTTGTAAATTTTTCACAAATTATATAATAATCTTGAAAAAAAAAAGAGTCAATGCCCATTCTTTGAATCTTAGCAGTCATGGACCTGTTTAGTGTCTGGATGGGAGACCGCCTCGGAATACCAGGTGCTCTAATATTATTGGAAATTTATTACTAATTATATAATAATCTTTAAAAAAAAAAAAAAAAAAAAAAAAGAGTCAATGCCCGATCTCTTAATCTTAGCAGGTATTGGCCTGGTTAGTGCTTGGATGGGAGACCGCCTGGAATACCAGGTGCTTTAAGCTTTAGGGTTTTCTTTCCTACTTATATAATGTACCGGCGATTAGATTGACTGATCTTTAAATAGCTCTCTCTTGCAGCAGTCTTCGCTTATGGCCATACCACCCTGGCTATGCCAGATCATGTCTGAGCTCGGAAACTAAGCAGGTTTGGCCTGGTTAGTAATTGGATGGGAGACCCCTGGTAATACCAGTTGCTTTAAGATTTTTGGAAATTTTTCACAAATTATATAATAATCTTGCAAGAAAAAAGAAAGGAGTCAATGCCCCATATCTGAATCTTAGCAGGTATGGGCCTGGTTAGTAATTGGATGGGAGACACCCTGGTAATACCAGTTGCTTTAAGATTTTTGGAAATTTTTCACAAATTATATAATAATTTGAAAAAAAAAAAAAAGTCAATGCCCGATCTCTGAATAATAGCAGGTTTTGCCTGGTTAGTACTTGGATGGAGACGGCCGGAAATACCAGTTGCTGTAATATTTTTGGCAATTTTTACTAATTACATAAAAATCTTGCAAAAAAAAAAAAAAAGAGTAAATGCCCAATCTTTGAATCTTAGGAGGTATGGACCTGTTTAGTGCTTGGATGGGAGACCGCCTCGGAATACCATTTGCTGTAATATTTTTGGAAATTTGTACTAATTATATAATTATCTTGAAACAAAAAGAGTCAATGCCCAATCTTTGAATCTTAGCAGCTATGGACCTGTTTAGTGTTGGATGGGAGACCGCCTCGGAAAACCAGGTGCTCTAATATTATTGGAAATGTATTACTAATTATATAATAATCTTTAAAAAAAAAAAAAAGAGTCAATGCCCGATCTCTTAATCTTAGCAGGTATTTGGCCTGGTTACTGCTTGGATGGGAGACCGCCTGGGAATACCAGGTGCTTTAAGCTTTAGGGTTTTCTTTCCTACTTATATAATGTACCGGCGATTAGATTGGCTGATCTTTAAATAGCTCTCTCTTTGCAGCAGTCTTCGCTTATGGCCATGACCACCCTGGCGTATGCCAGATCATGTCTGAGCTCGGAAGCTAAGCAGGTTTGGGCCTGGTTAGTAATTGGATGGGAGACCCCTGGTAATACCATTTGCTTTAAGATTTTGTAAATTTTCACAAATTATATAATAATCTTGAAAAAAAAAAGAGTCAATGCCCATTCTTGAATCTTAGCAGTCATGGACTTGTGTAGTGTTTGGATGGGAGACCCCCTGGTAATACCAGGTACTCTAATATTATTGGAAATTTATTACTAATTATATAATAATCTTTTAAAAAAGGCCAATGCCCGATCTCTTAATCTTAAGCAGGTATTGGCCTGGTTAGTGCTTGGATGGGAGACCGCCTAGGAATACCAGGTGCTGTAAGCTTTTTGGGTTTTCATTCCTACTTATATAATGTATGGGCGATTTGATTGGCTGATCTTTAAATAGTCCTCTCTTTGCAGTATCCTTCGCTTGCGACCGTAACAACCTGGCTATGCCTGATCTCGTCTGCTCTCGGAAGCTAAGCAGGTTTGGTCCTGTATAATGTACCGGCGATTAGATTGGCTGATCTTTAAGCTTTAGGGTTTTCTTCCTACTTATATAATGTACCGGCGATTAGATTGGCTGATCTTTAAATAGCTCTCTCTTTGCAGCAGTCTTCGCTTATGGCCATACCACCCTGGCTATGCCAGATCATGTCTGAGCTCGGAAGCTAAGCAGGTTTGGGCCTGGTTAGTAATTGGATGGGAGACCCCCTGGTAATACCAGTTGCTTTAAGATTTTTGTAAATTTTTCACAAATTATATAATAATCTTGAAAAAAAAAAGAGTCAATGCCCATTCTTTGAATCTTAGCAGTCATGGACCTGTGTAGTGTTTGGATGGGAGACCCCCTGGTAATACCAGGTGCTCTAATATTATTGGAAATTTATTACTAATTATATAATAATCTTAAAAAAAAAGAGCCAATGCCTGATCTCTTAATCTTAGCAGGTATTGGCCTGGTTAGTGCTTGGATGGGAGACCGCCTGGGAATACCAGGGTGCTGTAAGCTTTTGGGTTTTCATTCCTACTTATATAATGTATGGGCGATTTGATTGGCTGATCTTTAAATAGTCCTCTCTTTGCAGTATCCTTCGCTTGCGACCGTAACAACCTGGCTATGCCAGATCATGTCTGAGCTCGGAAGCTAAGCAGGTTTGGTCCTGTATAATGTACCGGCGATTAGATTGGCTGATCTTTAAGCTTTAGGGTTTTCTTTCCTACTTATATAATGTACCGGCGATTAGATTGGCTGATCTTTAAATAGCTCTCTCTTTGCAGCAGTCTTCGCTTATGGCCATACCACCCTGGCTATGCCAGATCATGTCTGAGCTCGGAAGCTAAGCAGGTTTGGGCCTGGTTAGTAATTGGATGGGAGACCCCCTGGTAATACCAGTTGCTTTAAGATTTTTGTAAATTTTTCACAAATTATATAATAATCTTGAAAAAAAAAAGAGTCAATGCCCATTCTTTGAATCTTAGCAGTCATGGACCTGTGTAGTGTTTGGATGGGAGACCCCCTGGTAATACCAGGTGCTCTAATATTATTGGAAATTTATTACTAATTATATAATAATCTTAAAAAAAAGAGCCAATGCCTGATCTCTTAATCTTAGCAGGTATTGGCCTGGTTAGTGCTTGGATGGGAGACCGCCTGGGAATACCAGGTGCTGTAAGCTTTTGGGTTTTCATTCCTACTTATATAATGTATGGGCGATTTGATTGGCTGATCTTTAAATAGTCCTCTCTTTGCAGTATCCTTCGCTTGCGACCGTAACAACCTGGCTATGCCTGATCTCGTCTGCTCTCGGAAGCTAAGCAGGTTTGGTCCTGTATAATGTACCGGCGATTAGATTGGCTGATCTTTAAATAGCTCTCTCTTTGCAGCAGTCTTCGCTTATGGCCATACCACCCTGGCTATGCCAGATCATGTCTGAGCTCGGAAGCTAAGCAGGTGTGGGCCTGGTTAGTAATTGGATGGGAGACCCCCTGGTAATACCAGTTGCTTTAAGATTTTGTAAATTTTTCACATATTATATAATAATCTTGAAAACAAAAAGAGTCAATGCCCATTCTTTGAATCTTAGCAGTCATGGACCTGTTTAGTGTCTGGATGGGAGACCGCCTCGGAACACCAGGTGCTCTAATATTATTGGAAATTTATTACTAATTATATAATAATCTTAAAAAAAAAAAAAAAAAAAAAAAAAAGAGTCAATGCCCGATCTCTTAATCTTAGCAGGTATTGGCCTGGTTAGTGCTTGGATGGGAGACCGCCTAGGAATACCAGGTGCTGTAAGCTTTTGGGTTTTCATTCCTACTTATATAATGTATGGGCGATTTGATTGGCTGATCTTTAAATAGTCCTCTCTTTGCAGTATCCTTCGCTTGCGACCGTAACAACCTGGCTATGCCTGATCTCGTCTGCTCTCGGAAGCTAAGCAGGTTTGGTCCTGTATAATGTACCGGCGATTAGATTGGCTGATCTTAAGCTTTAGGGTTTTCTTTCCTACTTATATAATGTACCGGCGATTAGATTGGCTGATCTTTAAATAGCTCTCTCTTTGCAGCAGTCTTCGCTTATGGCCATACCACCCTGGCTATGCCAGATCATGTCTGAGCTCGGAAGCTAAGCAGGTTTGGGCCTGGTTAGTAATTGGATGGGAGACCCCTGGTAATACCAGTTGCTTTAAGAGTTTTTGTAAATTTTTCACAAATTATATAATAATCTTGAAAAAAAAAAAAGAGTCAATGCCCATTCTTTGAATCTTAGCAGTCATGGACCTGTTTAGTGTCTGGATGGGAGACCGCCTCGGAATACCAGGTGCTCTAATATTATTGGAAATTTATTACTAATTATATAATAATCTAAAAAAAAAAAAAAAAAAAAAAGAGTCAATGCCCGATCTCTTAATCTTAGCAGGTATTGGCCTGGTTAGTGCTTGGATGGGAGACCGCCTGGGAATACCAGGTGCTTTAAGCTTTAGGGTTTTCTTTCCTACTTATATAATGTACCGGCGATTAGATTGACTGATCTTTAAATAGCTCTCTCTTTGCAGCAGTCTTCGCTTATGGCCATACCACCCTGGCTATGCCAGATCATGTCTGAGCTCGGAAACTAAGCAGGTTTCGGCCTGGTTAGTAATTGGATGGGAGACCCCCTGGTAATACCAGTTGCTTTAAGATTTTTGGAAATTTTTCACAAATTATATAATAATCTTGCAAGAAAACAAGAAAGGAGTCAATGCCCCATATCTGAATCTTAGCAGGTATGGGCCTGGTTAGTAATTGGATGGGAGACACCCTGGTAATACCAGTTGCTTTAAGATTTTTGGAAATTTTTCACAAATTATATAATAATTTTGAAAAAAAAAAAAAGTCAATGCCCGATCTCTGAATAATAGCAGGTTTTGCCTGGTTAGTACTTGGATGGAAGACGGCCGGGAAATACCAGTTGCTGTAATATTTTTGGCAATTTTTACTAATTACATAAAAATCTTGCAAAAAAAAAAAAATAGTAAATGCCCAATCTTTGAATCTTAGGAGGTATGGACCTGTTTAGTGCTTGGATGGGAGACCGCCTCGGAATACCATTTGCTGTAATATTTTTGGAAATTTGTACTAATTATATAATTATCTTGAAACAAAAAGAGTCAATGCCCAATCTTTGAATCTTAGCATCTATGGACCTGTTTAGTGTTTGGATGGGAGACCGCCTCGGAAAACCAGGTGCTCTAATATTATTGGAAATGTATTACTAATTATATAATAATCTTTAAAAAAAAAAAAAAAAAAAAAAAAAGAGTCAATGCCCGATCTCTTAATCTTAGCAGGTATTGGCCTGGTTACTGCTTGGATGGGAGACCGCCTGGGAATACCAGGTGCTTTAAGCTTTAGGGTTTTCTTTCCTACTTATATAATGTACCGGCGATTAGATTGGCTGATCTTTAAATAGCTCTCTCTTTGCAGCAGTCTTCGCTTATGGCCATACCACCCTGGCTATGCCAGATCATGTCTGAGCTCGGAAGCTAAGCAGGTTTGGGCCTGGTTAGTAATTGGATGGGAGACCCCCTGGTAATACCAGTTGCTTTAAGATTTTTGTAAATTTTTCACAAATCATATAATAATCTTGAAAAAAAAAAGAGTCAATGCCCATTCTTTGAATCTTAGCAGTCATGGACTTGTGTAGTGTTTGGATGGGAGACCCCCTGGTAATACCAGGTGCTCTAATGTTATTGGAAATTTATTACTAATTATATAATAATCTTTAAAAAAAGAGCCAATGCCCGATCTCTTAATCTTAGCAGGTATTGGCCTGGTTAGTGCTTGGATGGGAGACCGCCTAGGAATACCAGGTGCTGTAAGCTTTTGGGTTTTCATTCCTACTTATATAATGTATGGGCGATTTGATTGGCTGATCTTTAAATAGTCCTCTCTTTGCAGTATCCTTCGCTTGCGACCGTAACAACCTGGCTATGCCTGATCTCGTCTGCTCTCGGAAGCTAAGCAGGTTTGGTCCTGTATAATGTACCGGCGATTAGATTGGCTGATCTTTAAGCTTTAGGGTTTTCTTTCCTACTTATATAATGTACCGGCGATTAGATTGGCTGATCTTTAAATAGCTCTCTCTTTGCAGCAGTCTTCGCTTATGGCCATACCACCCTGGCTATGCCAGATCATGTCTGAGCTCGGAAGCTAAGCAGGTTTGGGCCTGGTTAGTAATTGGATGGGAGACCCCCTGGTAATACCAGTTGCTTTAAGATTTTTGTAAATTTTTCACAAATTATATAATAATCTTGAAAAAAAAAAGAGTCAATGCCCATTCTTTGAATCTTAGCAGTCATGGACCTGTGTAGTGTTTGGACGGGAGACCCCCTGGTAATACCAGGTGCTCTAATATTATTGGAAATTTATTAATAATTATATAATAATCTTAAAAAAAAAGAGCCAATGCCTGATCTCTTAATCTTAGCAGGTATTGGCCTGGTTAGTGCTTGGATGGGAGACCGCCTGGGAATACCAGGTGCTGTAAGCTTTTGGGTTTTCATTCCTACTTATATAATGTATGGGCGATTTGATTGGCTGATCTTTAAATAGTCCTCTCTTTGCAGTATCCTTCGCTTGCGACCGTAACAACCTGGCTATGCCTGATCTCGTCTGCTCTCGGAAGCTAAGCAGGTTTGGTCCTGTATAATGTACCGGCGTTTAGATTGGCTGATCTTTAAATAGCTCTCTCTTTGCAGCAGTCTTCGCTTATGGCCATACCACCCTGGCTATGCCAGATCATGTCTGAGCTCGGAAGCTAAGCAGGTGTGGGCCTGGTTAGTAATTGGATGGGAGACCCCCTGGTAATACCAGTTGCTTTAAGATTTTTGTAAATTTTTCACAAATGATATAATAATCTTGAAAAAAAAAAAGAGTCAATGCCCATTCTTTGAATCTTAGCAGTCATGGACCTGTTTAGTGTCTGGATGGGAGACCGCCTCGGAATACCAGGTGCTCTAATATTATTGGAAATTTATTACTAATTATATAATAATCTAAAAAAAAAAAAAAAAAAAAAAAAAAAAAGAGTCAATGCCCGATCTCTTAATCTTAGCAGGTATTGGCCTGGTTAGTGCTTGGATGGGAGACCGTCTGGGAATACCAGGTGCTTTAAGCTTTAGGGTTTTCTTTCCTACTTATATAATGTACCGGCGATTAGATTGACTGATCTTTAAATAGCTCTCTCTTTGCAGCAGTCTTCGCTTATGGCCATACCACCCTGGCTATGCCAGATCATGTCTGAGCTCGGAAACTAAGCAGGTTTCGGCCTGGTTAGTAATTGGATGGGAGACCCCCTGGTAATACCAGTTGCTTTAAGATTTTTGGAAATTTTTCACAAATTATATAATAATCTTGCAAGAAAACAAGAAAGGAGTCAATGCCCCATATCTGAATCTTAGCAGGTATGGGCCTGGTTAGTAATTGGATGGGAGACACCCTGGTAATACCAGTTGCTTTAAGATTTTTGGAAATTTTTCACAAATTATATAATAATTTTGAAAAAAAAAAAAAGTCAATGCCCGATCTCTGAATAATAGCAGGTTTTGCCTGGTTAGTACTTGGATGGAAGACGGCCGGGAAATACCAGTTGCTGTAATATTTTTGGCAATTTTTACTAATTACATAAAAATCTTGCAAGAAAAAAAAAAAAAATTAAATGCCCAATCTTTGAATCTTAGGAGGTATGGACCTGTTTAGTGCTTGGATGGGAGACCGCCTCGGAATACCATTTGCTGTAATATTTTTGGAAATTTGTACTAATTATATAATTATCTTGAAACAAAAAGAGTCAATGCCCAATCTTTGAATCTTAGCATCTATGGACCTGTTTAGTGTTTGGATGGGAGACCGCCTCGGAAAACCAGGTGCTCTAATATTATTGGAAATGTATTACTAATTATATAATAATCTTTAAAAAAAAAAAAAAAAAAAAAAAAGAGTCAATGCCCGATCTCTTAATCTTAGCAGGTATTGGCCTGGTTACTGCTTGGATGGGAGACCGCCTGGGAATACCAGGTGCTTTAAGCTTTAGGGTTTTCTTTCCTACTTATATAATGTACCGGCGATTAGATTGGCTGATCTTTAAATAGCTCTCTCTTTGCAGCAGTCTTCGCTTATGGCCATACCACCCTGGCTATGCCAGATCATGTCTGAGCTCGGAAGCTAAGCAGGTTTGGGCCTGGTTAGTAATTGGATGGGAGACCCCCTGGTAATACCAGTTGCTTTAAGATTTTTGTAAATTTTTCACAAATCATATAATAATCTTGAAAAAAAAAAAGAGTCAATGCCCATTCTTTGAATCTTAGCAGTCATGGACTTGTGTAGTGTTTGGATGGGAGACCCCCTGGTAATACCAGGTGCTCTAATGTTATTGGAAATTTATTACTAATTATATAATAATCTTTAAAAAAAGAGCCAATGCCCGATCTCTTAATCTTAGCAGGTATTGGCCTGGTTAGTGCTTGGATGGGAGACCGCCTAGGAATACCAGGTGCTGTAAGCTTTTGGGTTTTCATTCCTACTTATATAATGTATGGGCGATTTGATTGGCTGATCTTTAAATAGTCCTCTCTTTGCAGTATCCTTCGCTTGCGACCGTAACAACCTGGCTATGCCTGATCTCGTCTGCTCTCGGAAGCTAAGCAGGTTTGGTCCTGTATAATGTACCGGCGATTAGATTGGCTGATCTTTAAGCTTTAGGGTTTTCTTTCCTACTTATATAATGTACCGGCGATTAGATTGGCTGATCTTTAAATAGCTCTCTCTTTGCAGCAGTCTTCGCTTATGGCCATACCACCCTGGCTATGCCAGATCATGTCTGAGCTCGGAAGCTAAGCAGGTTTGGGCCTGGTTAGTAATTGGATGGGAGACCCCCTGGTAATACCAGTTGCTTTAAGATTTTTGTAAATTTTTCACAAATTATATAATAATCTTGAAAAAAAAAAGAGTCAATGCCCATTCTTTGAATCTTAGCAGTCATGGACCTGTGTAGTGTTTGGACGGGAGACCCCCTGGTAATACCAGGTGCTCTAATATTATTGGAAATTTATTAATAATTATATAATAATCTTAAAAAAAAAGAGCCAATGCCTGATCTCTTAATCTTAGCAGGTATTGGCCTGGTTAGTGCTTGGATGGGAGACCGCCTGGGAATACCAGGTGCTGTAAGCTTTTGGGTTTTCATTCCTACTTATATAATGTATGGGCGATTTGATTGGCTGATCTTTAAATAGTCCTCTCTTTGCAGTATCCTTCGCTTGCGACCGTAACAACCTGGCTATGCCTGATCTCGTCTGCTCTCGGAAGCTAAGCAGGTTTGGTCCTGTATAATGTACCGGCGTTTAGATTGGCTGATCTTTAAATAGCTCTCTCTTTGCAGCAGTCTTCGCTTATGGCCATACCACCCTGGCTATGCCAGATCATGTCTGAGCTCGGAAGCTAAGCAGGTGTGGGCCTGGTTAGTAATTGGATGGGAGACCCCCTGGTAATACCAGTTGCTTTAAGATTTTTGTAAATTTTTCACAAATGATATAATAATCTTGAAAAAAAAAAAGAGTCAATGCCCATTCTTTGAATCTTAGCAGTCATGGACCTGTTTAGTGTCTGGATGGGAGACCGCCTCGGAATACCAGGTGCTCTAATATTATTGGAAATTTATTACTAATTATATAATAATCTAAAAAAAAAAAAAAAAAAAAAAAAAAAAAAGAGTCAATGCCCGATCTCTTAATCTTAGCAGGTATTGGCCTGGTTAGTGCTTGGATGGGAGACCGTCTGGGAATACCAGGTGCTTTAAGCTTTAGGGTTTTCTTTCCTACTTATATAATGTACCGGCGATTAGATTGACTGATCTTTAAATAGCTCTCTCTTTGCAGCAGTCTTCGCTTATGGCCATACCACCCTGGCTATGCCAGATCATGTCTGAGCTCGGAAACTAAGCAGGTTTCGGCCTGGTTAGTAATTGGATGGGAGACCCCCTGGTAATACCAGTTGCTTTAAGATTTTTGGAAATTTTTCACAAATTATATAATAATCTTGCAAGAAAACAAGAAAGGAGTCAATGCCCCATATCTGAATCTTAGCAGGTATGGGCCTGGTTAGTAATTGGATGGGAGACACCCTGGTAATACCAGTTGCTTTAAGATTTTTGGAAATTTTTCACAAATTATATAATAATTTTGAAAAAAAAAAAAAGTCAATGCCCGATCTCTGAATAATAGCAGGTTTTGCCTGGTTAGTACTTGGATGGAAGACGGCCGGGAAATACCAGTTGCTGTAATATTTTTGGCAATTTTTACTAATTACATAAAAATCTTGCAAGAAAAAAAAAAAAATTAAATGCCCAATCTTTGAATCTTAGGAGGTATGGACCTGTTTAGTGCTTGGATGGGAGACCGCCTCGGAATACCATTTGCTGTAATATTTTTGGAAATTTGTACTAATTATATAATTATCTTGAAACAAAAAGAGTCAATGCCCAATCTTTGAATCTTAGCATCTATGGACCTGTTTAGTGTTTGGATGGGAGACCGCCTCGGAAAACCAGGTGCTCTAATATTATTGGAAATGTATTACTAATTATATAATAATCTTTAAAAAAAAAAAAAAAAAAAAAAAAAGAGTCAATGCCCGATCTCTTAATCTTAGCAGGTATTGGCCTGGTTACTGCTTGGATGGGAGACCGCCTGGGAATACCAGGTGCTTTAAGCTTTAGGGTTTTCTTTCCTACTTATATAATGTACCGGCGATTAGATTGGCTGATCTTTAAATAGCTCTCTCTTTGCAGCAGTCTTCGCTTATGGCCATACCACCCTGGCTATGCCAGATCATGTCTGAGCTCGGAAGCTAAGCAGGTTTGGGCCTGGTTAGTAATTGGATGGGAGACCCCCTGGTAATACCAGTTGCTTTAAGATTTTTGTAAATTTTTCACAAATCATATAATAATCTTGAAAAAAAAAAGAGTCAATGCCCATTCTTTGAATCTTAGCAGTCATGGACTTGTGTAGTGTTTGGATGGGAGACCCCCTGGTAATACCAGGTGCTCTAATGTTATTGGAAATTTATTACTAATTATATAATAATCTTTAAAAAAAGAGCCAATGCCCGATCTCTTAATCTTAGCAGGTATTGGCCTGGTTAGTGCTTGGATGGGAGACCGCCTAGGAATACCAGGTGCTGTAAGCTTTTGGGTTTTCATTCCTACTTATATAATGTATGGGCGATTTGATTGGCTGATCTTTAAATAGTCCTCTCTTTGCAGTATCCTTCGCTTGCGACCGTAACAACCTGGCTATGCCTGATCTCGTCTGCTCTCGGAAGCTAAGCAGGTTTGGTCCTGTATAATGTACCGGCGATTAGATTGGCTGATCTTTAAGCTTTAGGGTTTTCTTTCCTACTTATATAATGTACCGGCGATTAGATTGGCTGATCTTTAAATAGCTCTCTCTTTGCAGCAGTCTTCGCTTATGGCCATACCACCCTGGCTATGCCAGATCATGTCTGAGCTCGGAAGCTAAGCAGGTTTGGGCCTGGTTAGTAATTGGATGGGAGACCCCCTGGTAATACCAGTTGCTTTAAGATTTTTGTAAATTTTTCACAAATTATATAATAATCTTGAAAAAAAAAAGAGTCAATGCCCATTCTTTGAATCTTAGCAGTCATGGACCTGTGTAGTGTTTGGACGGGAGACCCCCTGGTAATACCAGGTGCTCTAATATTATTGGAAATTTATTAATAATTATATAATAATCTTAAAAAAAAAGAGCCAATGCCTGATCTCTTAATCTTAGCAGGTATTGGCCTGGTTAGTGCTTGGATGGGAGACCGCCTGGGAATACCAGGTGCTGTAAGCTTTTGGGTTTTCATTCCTACTTATATAATGTATGGGCGATTTGATTGGCTGATCTTTAAATAGTCCTCTCTTTGCAGTATCCTTCGCTTGCGACCGTAACAACCTGGCTATGCCTGATCTCGTCTGCTCTCGGAAGCTAAGCAGGTTTGGTCCTGTATAATATACCGGCGTTTAGATTGGCTGATCTTTAAATAGCTCTCTCTTTGCAGCAGTCTTCGCTTATGGCCATACCACCCTGGCTATGCCAGATCATGTCTGAGCTCGGAAGCTAAGCAGGTGTGGGCCTGGTTAGTAATTGGATGGGAGACCCCCTGGTAATACCAGTTGCTTTAAGATTTTTGTAAATTTTTCACAAATGATATAATAATCTTGAAAAAAAAAAAGAGTCAATGCCCATTCTTTGAATCTTAGCAGTCATGGACCTGTTTAGTGTCTGGATGGGAGACCGCCTCGGAATACCAGGTGCTCTAATATTATTGGAAATTTATTACTAATTATATAATAATCTAAAAAAAAAAAAAAAAAAAAAAAAAAAAAAAAGAGTCAATGCCCGATCTCTTAATCTTAGCAGGTATTGGCCTGGTTAGTGCTTGGATGGGAGACCGTCTGGGAATACCAGGTGCTTTAAGCTTTAGGGTTTTCTTTCCTACTTATATAATGTACCGGCGATTAGATTGACTGATCTTTAAATAGCTCTCTCTTTGCAGCAGTCTTCGCTTATGGCCATACCACCCTGGCTATGCCAGATCATGTCTGAGCCCGGAAACTAAGCAGGTTTCGGCCTGGTTAGTAATTGGATGGGAGACCCCCTGGTAATACCAGTTGCTTTAAGATTTTTGGAAATTTTTCACAAATTATATAATAATCTTGCAAGAAAAAAAGAAAGGAGTCAATGCCCCATATCTGAATCTTAGCAGGTATGGGCCTGGTTAGTAATTGGATGGGAGACACCCTGGTAATACCAGTTGCTTTAAGATTTTTGGAAATTTTTCACAAATTATGTAATAATTTTGAAAAAAAAAAAAAGTCAATGCCCGATCTCTGAATAATAGCAGGTTTTGCCTGGTTAGTACTTGGATGGAAGACGGCCGGGAAATACCAGTTGCTGTAATATTTTTGGCAATTTTTACTAATTACATAAAAATCTTGCAAAAAAAAAAAAAGAGTAAATGCCCAATCTTTGAATCTTAGGAGGTATGGACCTGTTTAGTGCTTGGATGGGAGACCGCCTCGGAATACCATTTGCTGTAATATTTTTGGAAATTTGTACTAATTATATAATTATCTTGAAACAAAAAGAGTCAATGCCCAATCTTTGAATCTTAGCAGCTATGGACCTGTTTAGTGTTTGGATGGGAGACCGCCTCGGAAAACCAGGTGCTCTAATATTATTGGAAATGTATTACTAATTATATAATAATCTTTAAAAAAAAAAAAAAAAAAAAAAAGAGTCAATGCCCGATCTCTTAATTTTAGCAGGTATTGGCCTGGTTACTGCTTGGATGGGAGACCGCCTGGGAATACCAGGTGCTTTAAGCTTTAGGGTTTTCTTTCCTACTTATATAATGTACCGGCGATTAGATTGGCTGATCTTTAAATAGCTCTCTCTTTGCAGCAGTCTTCGCTTATGGCCATACCACCCTGGCTATGCCAGATCATGTCTGAGCTCGGAAGCTAAGCAGGTTTGGGCCTGGTTAGTAATTGGATGGGAGACCCCCTGGTAATACCAGTTGCTTTAAGATTTTTGTAAATTTTTCACAAATCATATGATAATCTTAAAAAAAAAAAGAGTCAATGCCCATTCTTTGAATCTTAGCAGTCATGGACTTGTGTAGTGTTTGGATGGGAGACCCCCTGGTAATACCAGGTGCTCTAATGTTATTGGAAATTTATTACTAATTATATAATAATCTTTAAAAAAAAGAGCCAATGCCCGATCTCTTAATCTTAGCAGGTATTGGCCTGGTTAGTGCTTGGATGGGAGACCGTCTAGGAATACCAGGTGCTGTAAGCTTTTGGGTTTTCATTCCTACTTATATAATGTATGGGCGATTTGATTGGCTGATCTTTAAATAGTCCTCTCTTTGCAGTATCCTTCGCTTGCGACCGTAACAACCTGGCTATGCCTGATCTCGTCTGCTCTCGGAAGCTAAGCAGGTTTGGTCCTGTATAATGTACCGGCGATTAGATTGGCTGATCTTTAAGCTTTAGGGTTTTCTTTCCTACTTATATAATGTACCGGCGATTAGATTGGCTGATCTTTAAATAGCTCTCTCTTTGCAGCAGTCTTCGCTTATGGCCATACCACCCTGGCTATGCCAGATCATGTCTGAGCTCGGAAGCTAAGCAGGTTTGGGCCTGGTTAGTAATTGGATGGGAGACCCCCTGGTAATACCAGTTGCTTTAAGATTTTTGTAAATTTTTCACAAATTATATAATAATCTTGCAAGAAAAAAAGAAAGGAGTCAATGCCCCATATCTGAATCTTAGCAGGTATGGGCCTGGTTAGTAATTGGATGGGAGACACCCTGGTAATACCAGTTGCTTTAAGATTTTTGGAAATTTTTCACAAATTATGTAATAATTTTGAAAAAAAAAAAAAGTCAATGCCCGATCTCTGAATAATAGCAGGTTTTGCCTGGTTAGTACTTGGATGGAAGACGGCCGGGAAATACCAGTTGCTGTAATATTTTTGGCAATTTTTACTAATTACATAAAAATCTTGCAAAAAAAAAAAAAGAGTAAATGCCCAATCTTTGAATCTTAGGAGGTATGGACCTGTTTAGTGCTTGGATGGGAGACCGCCTCGGAATACCATTTGCTGTAATATTTTTGGAAATTTGTACTAATTATATAATTATCTTGAAACAAAAAGAGTCAATGCCCAATCTTTGAATCTTAGCAGCTATGGACCTGTTTAGTGTTTGGATGGGAGACCGCCTCGGAAAACCAGGTGCTCTAATATTATTGGAAATGTATTACTAATTATATAATAATCTTTAAAAAAAAAAAAAAAAAAAAAAAAGAGTCAATGCCCGATCTCTTAATTTTAGCAGGTATTGGCCTGGTTACTGCTTGGATGGGAGACCGCCTGGGAATACCAGGTGCTTTAAGCTTTAGGGTTTTCTTTCCTACTTATATAATGTACCGGCGATTAGATTGGCTGATCTTTAAATAGCTCTCTCTTTGCAGCAGTCTTCGCTTATGGCCATACCACCCTGGCTATGCCAGATCATGTCTGAGCTCGGAAGCTAAGCAGGTTTGGGCCTGGTTAGTAATTGGATGGGAGACCCCCTGGTAATACCAGTTGCTTTAAGATTTTTGTAAATTTTTCACAAATCATATGATAATCTTAAAAAAAAAAAGAGTCAATGCCCATTCTTTGAATCTTAGCAGTCATGGACTTGTGTAGTGTTTGGATGGGAGACCCCCTGGTAATACCAGGTGCTCTAATGTTATTGGAAATTTATTACTAATTATATAATAATCTTTAAAAAAAAGAGCCAATGCCCGATCTCTTAATCTTAGCAGGTATTGGCCTGGTTAGTGCTTGGATGGGAGACCGTCTAGGAATACCAGGTGCTGTAAGCTTTTGGGTTTTCATTCCTACTTATATAATGTATGGGCGATTTGATTGGCTGATCTTTAAATAGTCCTCTCTTTGCAGTATCCTTCGCTTGCGACCGTAACAACCTGGCTATGCCTGATCTCGTCTGCTCTCGGAAGCTAAGCAGGTTTGGTCCTGTATAATGTACCGGCGATTAGATTGGCTGATCTTTAAGCTTTAGGGTTTTCTTTCCTACTTATATAATGTACCGGCGATTAGATTGGCTGATCTTTAAATAGCTCTCTCTTTGCAGCAGTCTTCGCTTATGGCCATACCACCCTGGCTATGCCAGATCATGTCTGAGCTCGGAAGCTAAGCAGGTTTGGGCCTGGTTAGTAATTGGATGGGAGACCCCCTGGTAATACCAGTTGCTTTAAGATTTTTGTAAATTTTTCACAAATTATATAATAATCTTGAAAAAAAAAAGAGTCAATGCCCATTCTTTGAATCTTAGCAGTCATGGACCTGTGTAGTGTTTGGATGGGAGACCCCCTGGTAATACCAGGTGCTCTAATATTATTGGAAATTTATTACTAATTATATAATAATCTTAAAAAAAAAGAGCCAATGCCTGATCTCTTAATCTTAGCAGGTATTGGCCTGGTTAGTGCTTGGATGGGAGACCGCCTGGGAATACCAGGTGCTGTAAGCTTTTGGGTTTTCATTCCTACTTATATAATGTATGGGCGATTTGATTGGCTGATCTTTAAATAGTCCTCTCTTTGCAGTATCCTTCGCTTGCGACCGTAACAACCTGGCTATGCCAGATCATGTCTGAGCTCGGAAGCTAAGCAGGTTTGGGCCTGGTTAGTAATTGGATGGGAGACCCCCTGGTAATACCAGTTGCTTTAAGATTTTTGTAAATTTTTCACAAATTATATAATAATCTTGAAAAAAAAAAAGAGTCAATGCCCATTCTTTGAATCTTAGCAGTCATGGACTTGTGTAGTGTTTGGATGGGAGACCCCCTGGTAATACCAGGTGCTCTAATGTTATTGGAAATTTATTACTAATTATATAATAATCTTTAAAAAAAAGAGCCAATGCCCGATCTCTTAATCTTAGCAGGTATTGGCCTGGTTAGTGCTTGGATGGGAGACCGCCTAGGAATACCAGGTGCTGTAAGCTTTTGGGTTTTCATTCCTACTTATATAATGTATGGGCGATTTGATTGGCTGATCTTTAAATAGTCCTCTCTTTACAGTACCGTAACAACCTGGCTATGCCTGATCTCGTCTGCTCTCGGAAGCTAAGCAGGTTTGGTCCTGTATAATGTACCGGCGATTAGATTGGCTGATCTTTAAGCTTCAGGGTTTTCTTTCCTACTTATATAATGTACCGGCGATTAGATTGGCTGATCTTTAAATAGCTCTCTCTTTGCAGCAGTCTTCGCTTATGGCCATACCACCCTGGCTATGCCAGATCATGTCTGAGCTCGGAAGCTAAGCAGGTGTGGGCCTGGTTAGTAATTGGATGGGAGACCCCCTGGTAATACCAGTTGCTTTAAGATTTTTGTAAATTTTTCACAAATGATATAATAATCTTGAAAAAAAAAAAGAGTCAATGCCCATTCTTTGAATCTTAGCAGTCATGGACCTGTTTAGTGTCTGGATGGGAGACCGCCTCGGAATACCAGGTGCTCTAATATTATTGGAAATTTATTACTAATTATATAATAATCTAAAAAAAAAAAAAAAAAAAAAAAAAAAAAGAGTCAATGCCCGATCTCTTAATCTTAGCAGGTATTGGCCTGGTTAGTGCTTGGATGGGAGACCGTCTGGGAATACCAGGTGCTTTAAGCTTTAGGGTTTTCTTTCCTACTTATATAATGTACCGGCGATTAGATTGACTGATCTTTAAATAGCTCTCTCTTTGCAGCAGTCTTCGCTTATGGCCATACCACCCTGGCTATGCCAGATCATGTCTGAGCCCGGAAACTAAGCAGGTTTCGGCCTGGTTAGTAATTGGATGGGAGACCCCCTGGTAATACCAGTTGCTTTAAGATTTTTGGAAATTTTTCACAAATTATATAATAATCTTGCAAGAAAAAAAGAAAGGAGTCAATGCCCCATATCTGAATCTTAGCAGGTATGGGCCTGGTTAGTAATTGGATGGGAGACACCCTGGTAATACCAGTTGCTTTAAGATTTTTGGAAATTTTTCACAAATTATATAATAATTTTGAAAAAAAAAAAAAAGTCAATGCCCGATCTCTGAATAATAGCAGGTTTTGCCTGGTTAGTACTTGGATGGAAGACGGCCGGGAAATACCAGTTGCTGTAATATTTTTGGCAATTTTTACTAATTACATAAAAATCTTGCAAAAAAAAAAAAAAAGAGTAAATGCCCAATCTTTGAATCTTAGGAGGTATGGACCTGTTTAGTGCTTGGATGGGAGACCGCCTCGGAATACCATTTGCTGTAATATTTTTGGAAATTTGTACTAATTATATAATTATCTTGAAACAAAAAGAGTCAATGCCCAATCTTTGAATCTTAGCAGCTATGGACCTGTTTAGTTTTTGGATGGGAGACCGCCTCGGAAAACCAGGTGCTCTAATATTATTGGAAATGTATTACTAATTATATAATAATCTTTAAAAAAAAAAAAAAAGAGTCAATGCCCGATCTCTTAATCTTAGCAGGTATTGGCCTGGTTACTGCTTGGATGGGAGACCGCCTGGGAATACCAGGTGCTTTAAGCTTTAGGGTTTTCTTTCCTACTTATATAATGTACCGGCGATTAGATTGGCTGATCTTTAAATAGCTCTCTCTTTGCAGCAGTCTTCGCTTATGGCCATACCACCCTGGCTATGCCAGATCATGTCTGAGCTCGGAAGCTAAGCAGGTTTGGGCCTGGTTAGTAATTGGATGGGAGACCCCCTGGTAATACCAGTTGCTTTAAGATTTTTGTTAATTTTTCACAAATTATATAATAATCTTGAAAAAAAAAAGAGTCAATGCCCATTCTTTGAATCTTAGCAGTCATGGACTTGTGTAGTGTTTGGATGGGAGACCCCCTGGTAATACCAGGTACTCTAATATTATTGGAAATTTATTACTAATTATATAATAATCTTTTAAAAAAAGAGCCAATGCCCGATCTCTTAATCTTAGCAGGTATTGGCCTGGTTAGTGCTTGGATGGGAGACGGCCTAGGAATACCAGGTGCTGTAAGCTTTTGGGTTTTCATTCCTACTTATATAATGTATGGGCGATTTGATTGGCTGATCTTTAAATAGTCCTCTCTTTGCAGTATCCTTCGCTTGCGACCGTAACAACCTGGCTATGCCTGATCTCGTCTGCTCTCGGAAGCTAAGCAGGTTTGGTCCTGTATAATGTACCGGCGATTAGATTGGCTGATCTTTAAGCTTTAGGGTTTTCTTTCCTACTTATATAATGTACCGGCGATTAGATTGGCTGATCTTTAAATAGCTCTCTCTTTGCAGCAGTCTTCGCTTATGGCCATACCACCCTGGCTATGCCAGATCATGTCTGAGCTCGGAAGCTAAGCAGGTTTGGGCCTGGTTAGTAATTGGATGGGAGACCCCCTGGTAATACCAGTTGCTTTAAGATTTTTGTAAATTTTTCACAAATTATATAATAATCTTGAAAAAAAAAGAGTCAATGCCCATTCTTTGAATCTTAGCAGTCATGGACCTGTGTAGTGTTTGGATGGGAGACCCCCTGGTAATACCAGGTGCTCTAATATTATTGGAAATTTATTACTAATTATATAATAATCTTAAAAAAAAAAGAGCCAATGCCTGATCTCTTAATCTTAGCAGGTATTGGCCTGGTTAGTGCTTGGATGGGAGACCGCCTGGGAATACCAGGTGCTGTAAGCTTTTGGGTTTTCATTCCTACTTATATAATGTATGGGCGATTTGATTGGCTGATCTTTAAATAGTCCTCTCTTTGCAGTATCCTTCGCTTGCGACCGTAACAACCTGGCTATGCCAGATCATGTCTGAGCTCGGAAGCTAAGCAGGTTTGGTCCTGTATAATGTACCGGCGATTAGATTGGCTGATCTTTAAGCTTTAGGGTTTTCTTTCCTACTTATATAATGTACCGGCGATTAGATTGGCTGATCTTTAAATAGCTCTCTCTTTGCAGCAGTCTTCGCTTATGGCCATACCACCCTGGCTATGCCAGATCATGTCTGAGCTCGGAAGCTAAGCAGGTTTGGGCCTGGTTAGTAATTGGATGGGAGACCCCCTGGTAATACCAGTTGCTTTAAGATTTTTGTAAATTTTTCACAAATTATATAATAATCTTGAAAAAAAAAAAGAGTCAATGCCCATTCTTTGAATCTTAGCAGTCATGGACCTGTGTAGTGTTTGGATGGGAGACCCCCTGGTAATACCAGGTGCTCTAATATTATTGGAAATTTATTACTAATTATATAATAATCTTAAAAAAAAAGAGCCAATGCCTGATCTCTTAATCTTAGCAGGTATTGGCCTGGTTAGTGCTTGGATGGGAGACCGCCTGGGAATACCAGGTGCTGTAAGCTTTTGGGTTTTCATTCCTACTTATATAATGTATGGGCGATTTGATTGGCTGATCTTTAAATAGTCCTCTCTTTGCAGTATCCTTCGCTTGCGACCGTAACAACCTGGCTATGCCTGATCTCGTCTGCTCTCGGAAGCTAAGCAGGTTTGGTCCTGTATAATGTACCGGCGATTAGATTGGCTGATCTTTAAATAGCTCTCTCTTTGCAGCAGTCTTCGCTTATGGCCATACCACCCTGGCTATGCCAGATCATGTCTGAGCTCGGAAGCTAAGCAGGTGTGGGCCTGGTTAGTAATTGGATGGGAGACCCCCTGGTAATACCAGTTGCTTTAAGATTTTTGTAAATTTTTCACAAATTATATAATAATCTTGAAAAAAAAAGAGTCAATGCCCATTCTTTGAATCTTAGCAGTCATGGACCTGTTTAGTGTCTGGATGGGAGACCGCCTCGGAATACCAGGTGCTCTAATATTATTGGAAATTTATTACTAATTATATAATAATCTTAAAAAAAAAAGAGCCAATGCCTGATCTCTTAATCTTAGCAGGTATTGGCCTGGTTAGTGCTTGGATGGGAGACCGCCTGGGAATACCAGGTGCTGTAAGCTTTTGGGTTTTCATTCCTACTTATATAATGTATGGGCGATTTGATTGGCTGATCTTTAAATAGTCCTCTCTTTGCAGTATCCTTCGCTTGCGACCGTAACAACCTGGCTATGCCAGATCATGTCTGAGCTCGGAAGCTAAGCAGGTTTGGTCCTGTATAATGTACCGGCGATTAGATTGGCTGATCTTTAAGCTTTAGGGTTTTCTTTCCTACTTATATAATGTACCGGCGATTAGATTGGCTGATCTTTAAATAGCTCTCTCTTTGCAGCAGTCTTCGCTTATGGCCATACCACCCTGGCTATGCCAGATCATGTCTGAGCTCGGAAGCTAAGCAGGTTTGGGCCTGGTTAGTAATTGGATGGGAGACCCCCTGGTAATACCAGTTGCTTTAAGATTTTTGTAAATTTTTCACAAATTATATAATAATCTTGAAAAAAAAAAAGAGTCAATGCCCATTCTTTGAATCTTAGCAGTCATGGACCTGTGTAGTGTTTGGATGGGAGACCCCCTGGTAATACCAGGTGCTCTAATATTATTGGAAATTTATTACTAATTATATAATAATCTTAAAAAAAAAGAGCCAATGCCTGATCTCTTAATCTTAGCAGGTATTGGCCTGGTTAGTGCTTGGATGGGAGACCGCCTGGGAATACCAGGTGCTGTAAGCTTTTGGGTTTTCATTCCTACTTATATAATGTATGGGCGATTTGATTGGCTGATCTTTAAATAGTCCTCTCTTTGCAGTATCCTTCGCTTGCGACCGTAACAACCTGGCTATGCCTGATCTCGTCTGCTCTCGGAAGCTAAGCAGGTTTGGTCCTGTATAATGTACCGGCGATTAGATTGGCTGATCTTTAAATAGCTCTCTCTTTGCAGCAGTCTTCGCTTATGGCCATACCACCCTGGCTATGCCAGATCATGTCTGAGCTCGGAAGCTAAGCAGGTGTGGGCCTGGTTAGTAATTGGATGGGAGACCCCCTGGTAATACCAGTTGCTTTAAGATTTTTGTAAATTTTTCACAAATTATATAATAATCTTGAAAAAAAAAGAGTCAATGCCCATTCTTTGAATCTTAGCAGTCATGGACCTGTTTAGTGTCTGGATGGGAGACCGCCTCGGAATACCAGGTGCTCTAATATTATTGGAAATTTATTACTAATTATATAATAATCTTAAAAAAAAAAAAAAAAAAAAAAAAAAGAGTCAATGCCCGATCTCTTAATCTTAGCAGGTATTGGACTGGTTAGTGCTTGGATGGGAGACCGCCTGGGAATACCAGGTGCTTTAAGCTTTAGGGATTTCTTTCCTACTTATATAATGTACCGGCGATTAGATTGACTGATCTTTAAATAGCTCTCTCTTTGCAGCAGTCTTCGCTTATGGCCATACCACCCTGGCTATGCCAGATCATGTCTGAGCTCGGAAACTAAGCAGGTTTTGGCCTGGTTAGTAATTGGATGGGAGACCCCCTGGTAATACCAGTTGCTTTAAGATTTTTGGAAATTTTTCACAAATTATATAATAATCTTGCAAGAAAAAAAGAAAGGAGTCAATGCCCCATATCTGAATCTTAGCAGGTATGGGCCTGGTTAGTAATTGGATGGGAGACACCCTGGTAATACCAGTTGCTTTAAGATTTTTGGAAATTTTTCACAAATTATATAATAATTTTGAAAAAAAAAAAAAAAGTCAATGCCCGATCTCTGAATAATAGCAGGCTTTGCCTGGTTAGTACTTGGATGGAAGACGGCCGGGAAATACCAGTTGCTGTAATATTTTTGGCAATTTTCACTAATTACATAAAAATCTTGCAAAAAAAAAAAAAAAAGAGTAAATGCCCAATCTTTGAATCTTAGGAGGTATGGACCTGTTTAGTGCTTGGATGGGAGACCGCCTCGGAATACCATTTGCTGTAATATTTTTGGAAATTTGTACTAATTATATAATTATCTTGAAACAAAAAGAGTCAATGCCCAATCTTTGAATCTTAGCAGCTATGGACCTGTTTAGTGTTTGGATGGGAGACCGCCTCGGAAAACCAGGTGCTCTAATATTATTGGAAATGTATTACTAATTATATAATAATCTTTAAAAAAAAAAAAAAAGAGTCAATGCCCGATCTCTTAATCTTAGCAGGTATTGGCCTGGTTACTGCTTGGATGGGAGACCGCCTGGGAATACCAGGTGCTTTAAGCTTTAGGGTTTTCTTTCCTACTTATATAATGTACCGGCGATTAGATTGGCTGATCTTTAAATAGCTCTCTCTTTGCAGCAGTCTTCGCTTATGGCCATACCACCCTGGCTATGCCAGATCATGTCTGAGCTCGGAAGCTAAGCAGGTTTGGGCCTGGTTAGTAATTGGATGGGAGACCCCCTGGTAATACCATTTGCTTTAAGATTTTTGTAAATTTTTCACAAATTATATAATAATCTTGAAAAAAAAAAGAGTCAATGCCCATTCTTTGAATCTTAGCAGTCATGGACTTGTGTAGTGTTTGGATGGGAGACCCCCTGGTAATACCAGGTACTCTAATATTATTGGAAATTTATTACTAATTATATAATAATCTTTTAAAAAAAAGAGCCAATGCCCGATCTCTTAATCTTAGCAGGTATTGGCCTGGTTAGTGCTTGGATGGGAGACCGCCTAGGAATACCAGGTGCTGTAAGCTTTTGGGTTTTCATTCCTACTTATATAATGTATGGGCGATTTGATTGGCTGATCTTTAAATAGTCCTCTCTTTGCAGTATCCTTCGCTTGCGACCGTAACAACCTGGCTATGCCTGATCTCGTCTGCTCTCGGAAGCTAAGCAGGTTTGGTCCTGTATAATGTACCGGCGATTAGATTGGCTGATCTTTAAGCTTTAGGGTTTTCTTTCCTACTTATATAATGTACCGGCGATTAGATTGGCTGATCTTTAAATAGCTCTCTCTTTGCAGCAGTCTTCGCTTATGGCCATACCACCCTGGCTATGCCAGATCATGTCTGAGCTCGGAAGCTAAGCAGGTTTGGGCCTGGTTAGTAATTGGATGGGAGACCCCCTGGTAATACCAGTTGCTTTAAGATTTTTGTAAATTTTTCACAAATTATATAATAATCTTGAAAAAAAAAAGAGTCAATGCCCATTCTTTGAATCTTAGCAGTCATGGACCTGTGTAGTGTTTGGATGGGAGACCCCCTGGTAATACCAGGTGCTCTAATATTATTGGAAATTTATTACTAATTATATAATAATCTTAAAAAAAAAGAGCCAATGCCTGATCTCTTAATCTTAGCAGGTATTGGCCTGGTTAGTGCTTGGATGGGAGACCGCCTGGGAATACCAGGTGCTGTAAGCTTTTGGGTTTTCATTCCTACTTATATAATGTATGGGCGATTTGATTGGCTGATCTTTAAATAGTCCTCTCTTTGCAGTATCCTTCGCTTGCGACCGTAACAACCTGGCTATGCCAGATCATGTCTGAGCTCGGAAGCTAAGCAGGTTTGGTCCTGTATAATGTACCGGCGATTAGATTGGCTGATCTTTAAGCTTTAGGGTTTTCTTTCCTACTTATATAATGTACCGGCGATTAGATTGGCTGATCTTTAAATAGCTCTCTCTTTGCAGCAGTCTTCGCTTATGGCCATACCACCCTGGCTATGCCAGATCATGTCTGAGCTCGGAAGCTAAGCAGGTTTGGGCCTGGTTAGTAATTGGATGGGAGACCCCCTGGTAATACCAGTTGCTTTAAGATTTTTGTAAATTTTTCACAAATTATATAATAATCTTGAAAAAAAAAAAGAGTCAATGCCCATTCTTTGAATCTTAGCAGTCATGGACCTGTGTAGTGTTTGGATGGGAGACCCCCTGGTAATACCAGGTGCTCTAATATTATTGGAAATTTATTACTAATTATATAATAATCTTAAAAAAAAGAGCCAATGCCTGATCTCTTAATCTTAGCAGGTATTGGCCTGGTTAGTGCTTGGATGGGAGACCGCCTGGGAATACCAGGTGCTGTAAGCTTTTGGGTTTTCATTCCTACTTATATAATGTATGGGCGATTTGATTGGCTGATCTTTAAATAGTCCTCTCTTTGCAGTATCCTTCGCTTGCGACCGTAACAACCTGGCTATGCCTGATCTCGTCTGCTCTCGGAAGCTAAGCAGGTTTGGTCCTGTATAATGTACCGGCGATTAGATTGGCTGATCTTTAAATAGCTCTCTCTTTGCAGCAGTCTTCGCTTATGGCCATACCACCCTGGCTATGCCAGATCATGTCTGAGCTCGGAAGCTAAGCAGGTGTGGGCCTGGTTAGTAATTGGATGGGAGACCCCCTGGTAATACCAGTTGCTTTAAGATTTTTGTAAATTTTTCACAAATTATATAATAATCTTGAAAAAAAAAAGAGTCAATGCCCATTCTTTGAATCTTAGCAGTCATGGACCTGTTTAGTGTCTGGATGGGAGACCCGCCTCGGAATACCAGGTGCTCTAATATTATTGGAAATTTATTACTAATTATATAATAATCTTAAAAAAAAAGAGCCAATGCCTGATCTCTTAATCTTAGCAGGTATTGGCCTGGTTAGTGCTTGGATGGGAGACCGCCTGGGAATACCAGGTGCTGTAAGCTTTTGGGTTTTTCATTCCTACTTATATAATGTATGGGCGATTTTGATTGGCTGATCTTTAAATAGTCCTCTCTTTGCAGTATCCTTCGCTTGCGACCGTAACAACCTGGCTATGCCAGATCATGTCTGAGCTCGGAAGCTAAGCAGGTTTGGTCCTGTATAATGTACCGGCGATTAGATTGGCTGATCTTTAAGCTTTAGGGTTTTCTTTCCTACTTATATAATGTACCGGCGATTAGATTGGCTGATCTTTAAATAGCTCTCTCTTTGCAGCAGTCTTCGCTTATGGCCATACCACCCTGGCTATGCCAGATCATGTCTGAGCTCGGAAGCTAAGCAGGTTTGGGCCTGGTTAGTAATTGGATGGGAGACCCCCTGGTAATACCAGTTGCTTTAAGATTTTTGTAAATTTTTCACAAATTATATAATAATCTTGAAAAAAAAAAGAGTCAATGCCCATTCTTTGAATCTTAGCAGTCATGGACCTGTGTAGTGTTTGGATGGGAGACCCCCTGGTAATACCAGGTGCTCTAATATTATTGGAAATTTATTACTAATTATATAATAATCTTAAAAAAAAGAGCCAATGCCTGATCTCTTAATCTTAGCAGGTATTGGCCTGGTTAGTGCTTGGATGGGAGACCGCCTGGGAATACCAGGTGCTGTAAGCTTTTGGGTTTTCATTCCTACTTATATAATGTATGGGCGATTTGATTGGCTGATCTTTAAATAGTCCTCTCTTTGCAGTATCCTTCGCTTGCGACCGTAACAACCTGGCTATGCCTGATCTCGTCTGCTCTCGGAAGCTAAGCAGGTTTGGTCCTGTATAATGTACCGGCGATTAGATTGGCTGATCTTTAAATAGCTCTCTCTTTGCAGCAGTCTTCGCTTATGGCCATACCACCCTGGCTATGCCAGATCATGTCTGAGCTCGGAAGCTAAGCAGGTGTGGGCCTGGTTAGTAATTGGATGGGAGACCCCCTGGTAATACCAGTTGCTTTAAAGATTTTTGTAAATTTTTCACAAATTATATAATAATCTTGAAAAAAAAAGAGTCAATGCCCATTCTTTGAATCTTAGCAGTCATGGACCTGTTTAGTGTCTGGATGGGAGACCGCCTCGGAATACCAGGTGCTCTAATATTATTGGAAATTTATTACTAATTATATAATAATCTTAAAAAAAAAAAAAAAAAAAAAAGAGTCAATGCCCGATCTCTTAATCTTAGCAGGTATTGGACTGGTTAGTGCTTGGATGGGAGACCGCCTGGGAATACCAGGTGCTTTAAGCTTTAGGGATTTCTTTCCTACTTATATAATGTACCGGCGATTAGATTGACTGATCTTTAAATAGCTCTCTCTTTGCAGCAGTCTTCGCTTATGGCCATACCACCCTGGCTATGCCAGATCATGTCTGAGCTCGGAAACTAAGCAGGTTTTGGCCTGGTTAGTAATTGGATGGGAGACCCCCTGGTAATACCAGTTGCTTTAAGATTTTTGGAAATTTTTCACAAATTATATAATAATCTTGCAAGAAAAAAAGAAGGAGTCAATGCCCCATATCTGAATCTTAGCAGGTATGGGCCTGGTTAGTAATTGGATGGGAGACACCCTGGTAATACCAGTTGCTTTAAGATTTTTGGAAATTTTTCACAAATTATATAATAATTTTGAAAAAAAAAAAAAAAGTCAATGCCCGATCTCTGAATAATAGCAGGCTTTGCCTGGTTAGTACTTGGATGGAAGACGGCCGGGAAATACCAGTTGCTGTAATATTTTTGGCAATTTTCACTAATTACATAAAAATCTTGCAAAAAAAAAAAAAAAAAGAGTAAATGCCCAATCTTTGAATCTTAGGAGGTATGGACCTGTTTAGTGCTTGGATGGGAGACCGCCTCGGAATACCATTTGCTGTAATATTTTTGGAAATTTGTACTAATTATATAATTATCTTGAAACAAAAAGAGTCAATGCCCAATCTTTGAATCTTAGCAGCTATGGACCTGTTTAGTGTTTGGATGGGAGACCGCCTCGGAAAACCAGGTGCTCTAATATTATTGGAAATGTATTACTAATTATATAATAATCTTTAAAAAAAAAAAAAAAAAAAAAAGAGTCAATGCCCGATCTCTTAATCTTAGCAGGTATTGGCCTGGTTACTGCTTGGATGGGAGACCGCCTGGGAATACCAGGTGCTTTAAGCTTTAGGGTTTTCTTTCCTACTTATATAATGTACCGGCGATTAGATTGGCTGATCTTTAAATAGCTCTCTCTTTGCAGCAGTCTTCGCTTATGGCCATACCACCCTGGCTATGCCAGATCATGTCTGAGCTCGGAAGCTAAGCAGGTTTGGGCCTGGTTAGTAATTGGATGGGAGACCCCCTGGTAATACCAGTTGCTTTAAGATTTTTGTAAATTTTTCACAAATCATATAATAATCTTGAAAAAAAAAGAGTCAATGCCCATTCTTTGAATCTTAGCAGTCATGGACTTGTGTAGTGTTTGGATGGGAGACCCCCTGGTAATACCAGGTGCTCTAATGTTATTGGAAATTTATTACTAATTATATAATAATCTTTAAAAAAAAGAGCCAATGCCCGATCTCTTAATCTTAGCAGGTATTGGCCTGGTTAGTGCTTGGATGGGAGACCGCCTAGGAATACCAGGTGCTGTAAGCTTTTGGGTTTTCATTCCTACTTATATAATGTAATGGGGCGATTTGATTGGCTGATCTTTAAATAGTCCTCTCTTTGCAGTATCCTTCGCTTGCGACCGTAACAACCTGGCTATGCTGATCTCGTCTGCTCTCGGAAGCTAAGGCAGGTTTGGTCCTGTATAATGTACCGGCGATTAGATTGGCTGATCTTTTAAGCTTTAGGGTTTTCTTTCCTACTTATATAATGTACCGGCGATTAGATTGGCTGATCTTTAAATAGCTCTCTCTTTGCAGCAGTCTTCGCTTATGGCCATACCACCCTGGCTATGCCAGATCATGTCTGAGCTCGGAAGCTAAGCAGGTTGGGCCTGGTTAGTAATTGGAATGGGAGACCCCCTGGTAATACCAGTTGCTTTAAGATTTTTGTAAAATTTTTCACCAAATTATAATAATCTTGAAAAAAAAAAGAGTCAATGCCCATTCTTTGAATCTTAGCAGTCATGGACCTGTGTAGTGTTTGGATGGGAGACCCCCTGGTAATACCAGGTGCTCTAATATTATTGGAAATTTATTACTAATTATATAATAATCTTAAAAAAAAAGAGCCAATGCCTGATCTCTTAATCTTAGCAGGTATTGGCCTGGTTAGTGCTTGGATGGGAGACCGCCTGGGAATACCAGGTGCTGTAAGCTTTTGGGTTTTCATTCCTACTTATATAATGTATGGGCGATTTGATTGGCTGATCTTTAAATAGTCCTCTCTTTGCAGTATCCTTCGCTTGCGACCGTAACAACCTGGCTATGCCTGATCTCGTCTGCTTCGGAAGCTAAGCAGGTTTGGTCCTGTATAATGTACCGGCGATTAGATTGGCTGATCTTTAAATAGAGCTCTCTCTTTGCAGCAGTCTTCGCTTATGGCCATACCACCCTGGCTATGCCAGATCATGTCTGAGCTCGGAAGCTAAGCAGGTTTGGGCCTGGTTAGTAATTGGATGGGAGACCCCCTGGTAATACCAGTTGCTTTAAGATTTTTGTAAATTTTTCACAAATTATATAATAATCTTGAAAAAAAAAAGAGTCAATGCCCATTCTTTGAATCTTAGCAGTCATGGACCTGTGTAGTGTTTGGATGGGAGACCCCCTGGTAAATACCAGGTGCTCTAATATTATTGGAAATTTATTACTAATTAATATAATAATCTTTAAAAAAAAGAGCCATGCCTGATCTCTTAATCTTAGCAGGTATTGGCCTGGTTAGTGCTTGGATGGGAGACCGCCTGGGAATACCAGGTGCTGTAAGCTTTTGGGTTTTCATTCCTACTTATATAATGTATGGGCGATTTGATTGGCTGATCTTTAAATAGTCCTCTCTTTGCAGTATCCTTCAAAATGCCCAATCTTTGGATCTTAGGAGGTATGGACCTGTTTAGTGCTTGATGGGAGACCGGCTCGGAATACCAGTTGGCTGTAAATATTTTTGGAGATTCTGTACTAATTATATAATTATCTTGAAACAAAAGAGTCAATGCCCATCTTTGAATTTAGCAGCTATGGACCTGTTTAGGTGTTTGGATGGAGACCGCCTCGGAAAACCAGGTGCTCTAATCATTATTGAAATTTGTACTAATGTATATAATAATCTTTTAAAAAAAAAAAAAAAAAAAAAGAGTCAATGCCCGATCTCTTAATCTTAGGCAGGTATGGCTCTGGTTAGTGCTTGGATGGGAGGACCGCCTGGGAATACCAGGTGCTTTAAGCTTTAGGGTTTTCTTCCTACTTATATTAGATTGGCTGATCTTTAAATAGCTCTCTCTTTGCAGCAGTCTTCGCTTATGGCCATACCACCCTGTCTATGCCAGATCATGTCTGAGCTCGGAAGCTAAGCAGGTTTGGGCCTGGTTAGTAATTGGATGGGAGACCCCCTGGTAATACCAGTTGCTTTAAGATTTTTGTAAATTTTTCACAAATTATATAATAATCTTGAAAAAAAAAAGAGTCAATGCCCATTCTTTGAATCTTAGCAGTCATGGACCTGTTTAGTGTCTGGATGGGAGACCGCCTCGGAATACCAGGTGCTCTAATATTATTGGAAATTTATTACTAATTATATAATAATCTTAAAAAAAAAAAAAAAAAAAAAAAAGAGTCAATGCCCGATCTCTTAATCTTAGCAGGTATTGGCCTGGTTAGTGCTTGGATGGGAGACCGCCTGGGAATACCAGGTGCTTTAAGCTTTAGGGTTTCTTTCCTACTTATATAATGTACCGGCGATTAGATTGACTGATCTTTAAATAGCTCTCTCTTTGCAGCAGTCTTCGCTTATGGCCATACCACCCTGGCTATGCCAGATCATGTCTGAGCTCGGAAGCTAAGCAGGTTTGGGCCTGGTTAGTAATTGGATGGGAGACCCCCTGGTAATACCAGTTGCTTTAAGATTTTTGTAAAATTTTTCACAAATTATATAATAATCTTGAAAAAAAAAGAGTGAATGCCCAATCTTTGAATCTTAGCAGTCATTGACCTGTGTAGTGTTTGGATGGGAGACCCCCTGGTAATACCAGGTGCTCTAATATTATTGGAAATTTATTACTAATTATATAATAATCTTAAAAAAAAAGAGCCAATGCCCGATCTCTTAATCTTAGCAGGTATTGGCCTGGTTAGTGCTTGGATGGGAGACCGCCTCGGAATACCAGGTGCTGTAAGCTTTTGGATTTTCATTCCTACTTATATAATGTATGGGCGATTTGATTGGCTGATCTTTAAATAGTCTTCTCTTTGCAGTATCCTTCGCTTGCGACCGTAACAACCTGGCTATGCCTGATCTCGTCTGCTCTCGGAAGCTAAGCAGGTTTGGTCCTGTATAATGTACCGGCGATTAGATTGGCTGATCTTTAAATAGCTCTCTCTTTGCAGCAGTCTTCGCTTATGGCCATTCCACCCTGGCTATGCCAGATCATGTCTGAGCTCGGAAACTAAGCAGGTTTCGGCCTGGTTAGTAATTGGATGGCAGACCCCCTGGTAATACCAGTTGCTTTAAGATTTTTGGAAATTTTTCACAAATTATATAATAATCTTGCAAGAAAAAAAGAAAGGAGTCAATGCCCCATATCTGAATCTTAGCAGGTATGGTGCCTGGTTAGTAATTGGATGGGAGACACCCTGGTAATACCAGTTGCTTTAAGATTTTTGGAAATTTTTCACAAATTATATAATAATCTTGAAAAAAAAAAAAAGTCAATGCCCGATCTCTGAATAATAGCAGGTTTTGCCTGGTTAGTACTTGGATGGAAGACGGCCGGGAAATACCAGTTGCTGTAATATTTTTGGCAATTTTTAGTAATTACATAATAATCTTGCAACAAAAAAAAAAAAAAGAGTAAATGCCCAATCTTTGAATCTTAGGAGGTATGGACCTGTTTAGTGCTTGGATGGGAGACCGCCTCGGAATACCAGTTGCTGTAATATTTTGGAAATTTGTACTAATTATATAATTATCTTGAAACAAAAAGAGTCAATGCCCAATCTTTGAATCTTAAGCAGCTATGGACCTGTTTAGTGTTTGGATGGGAGACCGCCTCGGAAAACCAGGTGCTCTAATATTATTGGAAATTTATTACTAATTATATAATAATCTTAAAAAAAAAAAAAAAAAAAAAAGAGTCAATGCCCGATCTCTTAATCTTAGCAGGTATTGGCCTGGTTAGTGCTTGGATGGGAGACCGCCTGGGAATACCAGGTGCTTTAAGCTTTAGGGTTTTCTTTCCTACTTATATAATGTACCGGCGATTAGATTGACTGATCTTTAAATAGCTCTCTCTTTGCAGCAGTCTTCGCTTATGGCCATACCACCCTGGCTATGCCAGATCATGTCTGAGCTCGGAAGCTAAGCAGGTTTGGGCCTGGTTAGTAATTGGATGGGAGACCCCCTGGTAATACCAGTTGCTTTAAGATTTTTGTAAATTTTTCACAAATTATATAATAATCTTGAAAAAAAAAAAGAGTGAATGCCCATTCTTTGAATCTTAGCAGTCATTGACCTGTGTAGTGTTTGGATGGGAGACCCCCTGTTAATACCAGGTGCTCTAATATTATTGGAAATTTATTACTAATTATATAATAATCTTAAAAAAAAGAGCCAATGCCCGATCTCTTAATCTTAGCAGGTATTGGCCTGGTTAGTGCTTGGATGGGAGACCGCCTCGGAATACCAGGTGCTGTAAGCTTTTGGATTTTCATTCCTACTTATATAATGTATGGGCGATTTGATTGGCTGATCTTTAAATAGTCTTCTCTTTGCAGTATCCTTCGCTTGCGACCGTAACAACCTGGCTATGCCTGATCTCGTCTGCTCTCGGAAGATAAGCAGGTTTGGTCCTGTATAATGTACCGGCGATTAGATTGGCTGATCTTTAAATAGGTCTCTCTTTGCAGCAGTCTTCGCTTATGGCCATTCCACCCTGGCTATGCCAGATCATGTCTGAGCTCGGAAACTAAGCAGGTTTCGGTCCTGGTTAGTAATTGGATGGCAGACCCCCTGGTAATACCAGTTGCTTTAAGATTTTTGGAAATTTTTCACAAATTATATAATAATCTTGCAAGAAAAAAAGAAAGGAGTCAATGCCCCATATCTGAATCTTAGCAGGTATGGGCCTGGTTAGTAATTGGATGGGAGACACCCTGGTAATACCAGTTGCTTTAAGATTTTTGGAAATTTTTCACAAATTATATAATAATTTTGAAAAAAAAAAAAAAGTCAATGCCCGATCTCTGAATAATAGCAGGTTTTGCCTGGTTAGTACTTGGATGGAAGACGGCCGGGAAATACCAGTTGCTGTAATATTTTTGGCAATTTTTACTAATTACATAATAATCTTGCAAAAAAAAAAAAAAAAATAGTAAATGCACAATCTTTGAATCTTAGGAGGTATGGACCTGTTTAGTGCTTGGATGGGAGACCGCCTCGGAATACCATTGCTGTAATATTTTTGGAAATTTGTACTAATTATATAATTATCTTGAAACAAAAAGAGTCAATGCCCAATCTTTGAATCTTAGCATCTATGGACCTGTTTAGTGTTTGGATGGGAGACCGCCTCGGAAAACCAGGTGCTCTAATATTATTGGAAATGTATTACTAATTATATAATAATCTTTAAAAAAAAAAAAAAAAAAAAAAAAAGAGTCAATGCCCGATCTCTTAATCTTAGCAGGTATTGGCCTGGTTACTGCTTGGATGGGAGACCGCCTGGGAATACCAGGTGCTTTAAGCTTTAGGGTTTTCTTTCCTACTTATATAATGTACCGGCGATTAGATTGGCTGATCTTTAAATAGCTCTCTCTTTGCAGCAGTCCTTCGCTTATGGCCATACCACCCTGGCTATGCCAGATCATGTCTGAGCTCGGAAGCTAAGCAGGTTTGGGCCTGGTTAGTAATTGGATGGGAGACCCCCTGGTAATACCAGTTGCTTTAAGATTTTTGGTAAATTTTTTCACAAATCATATAATAATCTTGAAAAAAAAAGAGTCAATGCCCATTCTTTGAATCTTAGCAGTCATGGACTTGTGTAGTGTTTGGATGGGAGACCCCCTGGTAATACCAGGTGCTCTAATGTTATTGGAAATTTATTACTAATTATATAATAATCTTTAAAAAAAAGAGCCAATGCCCGATCTCTTAATCTTAGCAGGTATTGGCCTGGTTAGTGCTTGGATGGGAGGACCGCCTAGGAATACCAGGTGCTGTAAGCTTTTGGGTTTTCATTCCTACTTATATAATGTATGGGCGATTTGATTGGCTGATCTTTAAATAGTCCTCTCTTTGCAGTATCCTTCGCTTGCGACCGTAACAACCTGGCTATGCCTGATCTCGTCTGCTCTCGGAAGCTAAGCAGGTTTGGTCCTGTATAATGTACCGGCGATTAGATTGGCTGATCTTTAAGCTTTAGGGTTTTCTTTCCTACTTATATAATGTACCGGCGATTAGATTGGCTGATCTTTAAATAGCTCTCTCTTTGCAGCAGTCTTCGCTTATGGCCATACCACCCTGGCTATGCCAGATCATGTCTGAGCTCGGAAGCTAAGCAGGTTTGGGCCTGGTTAGTAATTGGATGGGAGACCCCCTGGTAATACCAGTTGCTTTAAGATTTTTGTAAATTTTTCACAAATTATATAATAATCTTGAAAAAAAAAAGAGTCAATGCCCATTCTTTGAATCTTAGCAGTCATGGACCTGTGTAGTGTTTGGATGGGAGACCCCCTGGTAATACCAGGTGCTCTAATATTATTGGAAATTTATTACTAATTATATAATAATCTTAAAAAAAAAGAGCCAATGCCTGATCTCTTAATCTTAGCAGGTATTGGCCTGGTTAGTGCTTGGATGGGAGACCGCCTGGGAATACCAGGTGCTGTAAGCTTTTGGGTTTTCATTCCTACTTATATAATGTATGGGCGATTTGATTGGCTGATCTTTAAATAGTCCTCTCTTTGCAGTATCCTTCGCTTGCGACCGTAACAACCTGGCTATGCCTGATCTCGTCTGCTCTCGGAAGCTAAGCAGGTTTGGTCCTGTATAATGTACGGCGATTAGATTGGCTGATCTTTAAATAGGTCTCTCTTTGCAGCAGTCTTCGCTTATGGCCATTCCACCCTGGCTATGCCAGATCATGTCTGAGCTCGGAAACTAAGCAGGTTTCGGTCTGGTTAGTAATTGGATGGCAGACCCCCTGGTAATACCAGTTGCTTTAAGATTTTTGGAAATTTTTCACAAATTATATAATAATCTTGCAAGAAAAAAGAAAGGAGTCAATGCCCCATATCTGAATCTTAGCAGGTATGGGCCTGGTTAGTAATTGGATGGGAGACACCCTGGTAATACCAGTTGCTTTAAGATTTTTGGAAATTTTTCACAAATTATATAATAATCTTGAAAAAAAAAAAAAAGTCAATTCCCGATCTCTGAATAATAGCAGGTTTTGCCTGGTTAGTACTTGGATGGAAGACGGCCGGGAAATACCAGTTGCTGTAATATTTTTGGCAATTTTTAGTAATTACATAATAATCTTGCAACAAAAAAAAAAAAAAGAGTAAATGCCCAATCTTTGAATCTTAGGAGGTATGGACCTGTTTAGTGCTTGGATGGGAGACCGCCTCGGAATACCAGTTGCTGTAATATTTTGGAAATTTGTACTAATTATATAATTATCTTGAAACAAAAAGAGTCAATGCCCAATCTTTGAATCTTAAGCAGCTATGGACCTGTTTAGTGTTTGGATGGGAGACCGCCTCGGAAAACCAGGTGCTCTAATATTATTGGAAATTTATTACTAATTATATAATAATCTTAAAAAAAAAAAAAAAAAAAAAAAGAGTCAATGCCCGATCTCTTAATCTTAGCAGGTATTGGCCTGGTTAGTGCTTGGATGGGAGACCGCCTGGGAATACCAGGTGCTTTAAGCTTTAGGGTTTTCTTTCCTACTTATATAATGTACCGGCGATTAGATTGACTGATCTTTAAATAGCTCTCTCTTTGCAGCAGTCTTCGCTTATGGCCATACCACCCTGGCTATGCCAGATCATGTCTGAGCTCGGAAGCTAAGCAGGTTTGGGCCTGGTTAGTAATTGGATGGGAGACCCCCTGGTAATACCAGTTGCTTTAAGATTTTTGTAAATTTTTCACAAATTATATAATAATCTTGAAAAAAAAAAGAGTGAATGCCCATTCTTTGAATCTTAGCAGTCATGACCTGTGTAGTGTTTTGGATGGGAGACCCCCTGTTAATACCAGGTGCTCTAATATTATTGGAAATTTATTACTAATTATATAATAATCTTAAAAAAAAAGAGCCAATGCCCGATCTCTTAATCTTAGCAGGTATTGGCCTGGTTAGTGCTTGGGATGGGAGACCGCCTCGGAATACCAGGTGCTGTAAGCTTTTGGATTTCATTCCTACTTATATAATGTATGGGCGATTTGATTGGCTGATCTTTAAATAGTCTTCTCTTTGCAGTATCCTTCGCTTGCGACCGTAACAACCTGGCTATGCCTGATCTCGTCTGCTCTCGGAAGATAAGCAGGTTTGGTCCTGTATAATGTACCGGCGATTAGATTGGCTGATCTTTAAATAGGTCTCTCTTTGCAGCAGTCTTCGCTTATGGCCATTCCACCTGGCTATGCCAGATCATGTCTGAGCTCGGAAACTAAGCAGGTTTCGGTCTGGTTAGTAATTGGATGGCAGACCCCCTGGTAATACCAGTTGCTTTAAGATTTTTGGAAATTTTTCACAAATTATATAATAATCTTGCAAGAAAAAAAGAAAGGAGTCAATGCCCATATCTGAATCTTAGCAGGTATGGGCCTGGTTAGTAATTGGATGGGAGACACCCTGGTAATACCAGTTGCTTTAAGATTTTTGGAAATTTTTCACAAATTATATAATAATCTTGAAAAAAAAAAAAAAGTCAATGCCCGATCTCTGAATAATAGCAGGTTTTGCCTGGTTAGTACTTGGATGGAAGACGGCCGGGAAATACCAGTTGCTGTAATATTTTTGGCAATTTTTACTAATTACATAAAAATCTTGCAAAAAAAAAAAAAAAGAGTAAATGCCCAATCTTTGAATCTTAGGAGGTATGGGACCTGTTTAGTGCTTGGATGGGAGACCGCCTCGGAATACCAGTTGCTGTAATATTTTTGGAAATTTGTACTAATTATATAATTATCTTGAAACAAAAAGAGTCAATGCCCAATCTTTGAATCTTAGCAGCTATGGACCTGTTTAGTGTTGGATGGGAGACCGCCTCGGAAACCAGGTGCTCTAATATTATTGGAAATGTATTACTAATTATATAATAATCTTTAAAAAAAAAAAAAAAAAAAAAAAGAGTCAATGCCCGATCTCTTAATCTTAGCAGGTATTGGCCTGGTTACTGCTTGGATGGGAGACCGCCTGGGAAATACCAGGTGCTTAAGCTTTAGGGTTTTCTTTCCTACTTATATAATGTACCGGCGATTAGATTGGCTGATCTTTAAATAGCTCTCTCTTTGCAGCAGTCTTCGCTTATGGCCATACCACCCTGGCTATGCCAGATCATGTCTGAGCTCGGAAGCTAAGCAGGTTTGGGCCTGGTTAGTAATTGGATGGGAGACCCCCTGGTAATACCAGTTGCTTTAAGATTTTTGTAAATTTTTCACAAATCATATAATAATCTTGAAAAAAAAAAGAGTCAATGCCCATTCTTTGAATCTTAGCAGTCATGGACTTGTGTAGTGTTTGGATGGGAGACCCCCTGGTAATACCAGGTGCTCTAATGTTATTGGAAATTTATTACTAATTATATAATAATCTTTAAAAAAAAGAGCCAATGCCCGATCTCTTAATCTTAGCAGGTATTGGCCTGGTTAGTGCTTGGATGGGAGACCGCCTAGGAATACCAGGTGCTGTAAGCTTTTGGGTTTTCATTCCTACTTATATAATGTATGGGCGATTTGATTGGCTGATCTTTAAATAGTCCTCTCTTTGCAGTATCCTTCGCTTGCGACCGTAAACAACCCTGGCTATGCCTGATCTCGTCTGCTCTCGGAAGGCTAAGCAGGTTTGGTCCTGTATAATGTACCGGCGATTAGATTGGCTGATCTTTAAGCTTTAGGGTTTTCTTTCCTACTTATATAATGTACCGGCGATTAGATTGGCTGATCTTTAAATAGCTCTCTCTTTGCAGCAGTCTTCGCTTATGGCCATACCACCCTGGGCTATGCCAGATCATGTCTGAGCTCGGAAGCTAAGCAGGTTTGGGCCTGGTTAGTAATTGGATGGGAGACCCCCTGGTAATACCAGTTGCTTTAAGATTTTTGTAAATTTTTCACAAATTATATAATAATCTTGAAAAAAAAAAGAGTGAATGCCCATTCTTTGAATCTTAGCAGTCATTGGACCTGTGTAGTGTTTGGATGGGAGACCCCCTGGTAATACCAGGTGCTCTAATATTATTGGAAATTTATTACTAATTATATAATAATCTTAAAAAAAAAAGAGCCAATGCCCGATCTCTTAATCTTAGCAGGTATTGGCCTGGTTAGTGCTTGGATGGGAGACCGCCTGGGAATACCAGGTGCTGTAAGCTTTTGGATTTTCATTCCTACTTATATAATGTATGGGCGATTTGATTGGCTGATCTTTAAATAGTCTTCTCTTTGCAGTATCCTTCGCTTGCGACCGTAACAACCTGGCTATGCCTGATCTCGTCTGCTCTCGGAAGCTAAGCAGGTTTGGTCCTGTATAATGTACCGGCGATTAGATTGGCTGATCTTTAAATAGCTCTCTCTTTGCAGCAGTCTTCGCTTATGGCCATTCCACCCTGGCTATGCCAGATCATGTCTGAGCTCGGAAACTAAGCAGGTTTCGGCCTGGTTAGTAATTGGATGGCAGACCCCCTGGTAATACCAGTTGCTTTAAGATTTTTGGAAATTTTTCACAAATTATATAATAATCTTGCAAGAAAAAAAGAAAGGAGTCAATGCCCCATATCTGAATCTTAGCAGGTATGGGCCTGGTTAGTAATTGGATGGGAGACACCCTGGTAATACCAGTTGCTTTAAGATTTTTGGAAATTTTCACAAATTATATAATAATCTTGAAAAAAAAAAAAAAGTCAATAATAGCAGGTTTTTGCCTGGTTAGTACTTGGATGGAAGACGGCCGGGAAATACCAGTTGCTGTAATATTTTTGGCAATTTTTACTAATTACATAATAATCTTGCAACAAAAAAAAAAAAAAGAGTAAATGCCCAATCTTTGAATCTTAGGAGGTATGGACCTGTTTAGTGCTTGGATGGGGAGACCGCCTCGGAATACCAGTTGCTGTAATATTTTTGGAAATTTGTACTAATTATATAATTATCTTGAAACAAAAAGAGTCAATGCCCAATCTTTGAATCTTAGCAGCTATGGACCTGTTTAGTGTTTGGATGGGAGACCGCCTCGGAAAACCAGGTGCTCTAATATTATTGGAAATTTATTACTAATTATATAATAATCTTAAAAAAAAAAAAAAAAAAAAAAAATGAGTCAATGCCCGATCTCTTAATCTTAGCAGGTATTGGCCTGGTTAGTGCTTGGATGGGAGACCGCCTGGGAATACCAGGTGCTTTAAGCTTTAGGGTTTTCTTTCCTACTTATATTATGATTGGCTGATCTTTAAATAGCTCTCTCTTTGCAGCAGTCTTCGCTTATGGCCATACCACCCTGTCTATGCCAGATCATGTCTGAGCTCGGAAGCTAAGCAGGTTTGGGCCTGGTTAGTAATTGGATGGGAGACCCCCTGGTAATACCAGTTGCTTTAAGATTTTTGTCAATTTTTCACAAATTATATAATAATCTTGAAAAAAAAAGAGTCAATGCCCATTCTTTGAATCTTAGCAGTCATGGACCTGTTTAGTGTCTGGATGGGAGACCGCCTCGGAATACCAGGTGCTCTAATATTATTGGAAATTTATTACTAATTATATAATAATCTTAAAAAAAAAAAAAAAAAAAAAAAAAAAGAGTCAATGCCCGATCTCTTAATCTTAGCAGGTATTGGCCTGGTTAGTGCTTGGATGGGAGACGCCTGGGAATACCAGGTGCTTTAAGCTTTAGGGTTTTCTTTCCTACTTATATATGTACCGGCGATTAGATTGGACTGATCTTTAAATAGCTCTCTCTTTGCAGCAGTCTTCGCTTATGGCCATACCACCGCTTGGCGTAATGCCAGATCATGTCATGAGCCTCCGAAGCTAAGCAGGGTTGGGCCTGGTTAAGTAATTGTTGGATTGGAGACCCCCTGGTAATACCAGTCTGCTTAAGACTTTTTGTCAAATTTTTCACAAATTATATAATAATCTTGAAAAAAAAGAGTGAATGCCCAATCTTTGAATCTTAGCAGTATTGACCTGTGTAGTGTTTGGATGGGAGACCCCCTGGTAATACCAGGTGCTCTATATTATTGGAAATTTATTACTAATTATATAATAATCTTAAAAAAAAGAGCCAATGCCCGATCTCTTAATCTTAGCAGGTATTGGCCTGGTTAGTGCTTGGATGGGAGACCGCCTCGGAATACCAGGTGCTGTAAGCTTTTGGATTTTCATTCCTACTTATATAATGTATGGGCGATTTGATTGGCTGATCTTTAAATAGTCTTCTCTTTGCAGTATCCTTCGCTTGCGACCGTAACAACCTGGCTATGCCTGATCTCGTCTGCTCTCGGAAGCTAAGCAGGTTTGGTCCTGTATAATGTACCGGCGATTAGATTGGCTGATCTTTAAATAGCTCTCTCTTTTAGTGTTTGGATGGGAGACCGCCTCGGAAAACCAGGTGCTCTAATATTATTGGAAATTTATTACTAATTATATAATAATCTTAAAAAAAAAAAAAAAAAAAAAAAGAGTCAATGCCCGATCTCTTAATCTTAGCAGGTATTGGCCTGGTTAGTGCTTGGATGGGAGACCGCCTGGGAATACCAGGTGCTTTAAGCTTTAGGGTTTTCTTTCCTACTTATATTAGATTTGGCTGATCTTTAAATAGCTCTCTCTTTGCAGCAGTCTTCGCTTATGGCCATACCACCCTGGCTATGCCAGATCATGTCTGAGCTCGGAAGCTAAGCAGGTTTGGGCCTGGTTAGTAATTGGATGGGAGACCCCCTGGTAATACCAGTTGCTTTAAGATTTTTGTAAATTTTTCACAAATTATATAATAATCTTGAAAAAAAAAAGAGTCAATGCCCATTCTTTGAATCTTAGCAGTCATGGACCTGTTTAGTGTCTGGATGGGAGACCGCCTCGGAATACCAGGTGCTCTAATATTATTGGAAATTTATTACTAATTATATAATAATCTTTAAAAAAAAAAAAGAGTCAATGCCCGATCTCTTAATCTTAGCAGGTATTGGCCTGGTTAGTGCTTGGATGGGAGACCGCCTGGGAATACCAGGTGCTTAAGCTTTTGGTTTTCTTTCCTACTTATATAATGTATGGGCGATTTGATTGGCTGATCTTTAAATAGTCTTCTCTTTGCAGTATCCTTCGCTTGCGACCGTAACAACCTGGCTATGCCTGATCTCGTCTGCTCTCGGAAGCTAAGCAGGTTTGGTCCTGTATAATGTACCGGCGATTAGATGGCTGATCTTTAAATAGTCTCTCTTTGCAGCAGTCTTCGCTTATGGCCATTCCACCCTGGCTATGCCAGATCATGTCTGAGCTCGGAAACTAAGCAGGTTTCGGCCTGGTTAGTAATTGGATGGCAGACCCCCTGGTAATACCAGTTGCTTTAAGATTTTTGGAAATTTTTTCACAAATTATATAATAATCTTGCAAGAAAAAAAGAAAGGAGTCAATGCCCATATCTGAATCTTAGCAGGTATGGGCCTGGTTAGTAATTGGATGGGAGACACCCTGGTAATACCAGTTGCTTTAAGATTTTTGGAAATTTTTTCACAAATTATATAATAATCTTTGAAAAAAAAAAAAAAAAGTCATAATAGCAGGTTTGCCTGGTTAGTACTTGGATGGAAGACGGCCGGGGAAATACCAGTTGCTGTAATATTTTTGGCAATTTTTACTAATTACATAATAATCTTGCAACAAAAAAAAAAAAGAGTAAATGCCCAATCTTTGGATCTTAGGAGGTATGGACCTGTTTTAGTGCTTTGGATGGGAGACCGCCTCGGAATACCAGTTGCTGTAATATTTTTGGAAATTTGTACTAATTATATAATTATCTTGAAACAAAAAAGAGTCAATGCCCAATCTTTGAATCTTAGCAGCTATGTCTTCGCTTATGGCCATTCCACCCTGGCTATGCCAGATCATGTCTGAGCTCGGAAACTAAGCAGGTTTCGGCCTGGTTAGTAATTGGATGGCAGACCCCCTGGTAATACCAGTTGCTTTAAGATTTTTGGAAATTTTTCACAAATTATATAATAATCTTGCAAGAAAAAAAGAAAGGAGTCAATGCCCCATATCTGAATCTTAGCAGTATGGGCCTGGTTAGTAATTGGATGGGAGACACCCTGGTAATACCAGTGCTTTAAGATTTTTGGAAATTTTTCACAAATTATATAATAATCTTGAAAAAAAAAAAAAAAGTCAATAATAGCAGTTTTTGCCTGGTTAGTACTTGGATGGAAGACGCGGGAAATACCAGTTGCTGTAATATTTTTGGCAATTTTTACTAATTACATAATAATCTTGCAACAAAAAAAAAAAAAAGAGTAAATGCCCAATCTTTGAATCTTAGGAGGTATGGACCTGTTTAGTGCTTGGATGGGAGACCGCCTCGGAATACCAGTTGCTGTAATATTTTTGGAAATTTGTACTAATTATATAATTATCTTGAAACAAAAAGAGTCAATGCCCAATCTTTGAATCTTAGCAGCTATGGACCTGTTTAGTGTTTGGATGGGAGACCGCCTCGGAAAACCAGGTGCTCTAATATTATTGGAAATTTATTACTAATTATATAATAATCTTTAAAAAAAAAAAAAAAAAAAAAAAAGAGTCAATGCCCGATCTCTTAATCTTAGCAGGTATTGGCCTGGTTAGTGCTTGGATGGGAGACCGCCTGGGAATACCAGGTGCTTTAAGCTTTAGGGTTTTCTTTCCTACTTATATTAGATTGGCTGATCTTTAAATAGCTCTCTCTTTGCAGCAGTCTTCGCTTATGGCCATACCACCCTGTCTATGCCAGATCATGTCTGAGCTCGGAAGCTAAGCAGGTTTGGGCCTGGTTAGTAATTGGATGGGAGACCCCTGGTAATACCAGTTGCTTTAAGATTTTTGTAAATTTTCACAATCATATAATAATTCTTGAAAAAAAAAGAGTCAATGCCCATTCTTTGAATCTTAGCAGTCATGGACCTGTTAGTGTCTGGATGGGAGACCGCCTCGGAATACCAGGTTGCTCTAATATTATTGGAAATTTATTACTAATTATATAATAATCTTAAAAAAAAAAAAACAAAAAAAAAAAAAAAAAAAAAAAAAGAGTCAATGCCCGATCTCTTAATCTTAGCAGGTATTGGCCTGGTTAGTGCTTGGATGGGGAGACCGCCTGGGAATACCAGGTGCTTTAAGCTTTAGGGTTTTCTTTCCTACTTATATAATGTACCGGCGATTAGATTGACTGATCTTTAAATAGCTCTCTCTTTGCAGCAGTCTTCGCTTATGGCCATACCACCCTGGCTATGCCAGATCATGTCTGAGCTCGGAAGCTAAGCAGGTTTGGGCCTGGTTAGTAATTGGATGGAGACCCCCTGGTAATACCAGTTGCTTTTAAGATTTTTTGTAAATTTTTCACAAATTATATAATAATCTTGAAAAAAAAAGAGTGAATGCCCATCTTTGAATCTTAGCCCTGGAAATACCAGGTGCTCTAATATTTTTGGAAATTTTTACTAATTATATAATAATCTTGCCTAAGCAGGTTTGGGCCTGGTTAGTAATTGGATGGGAGACCCCCTGGTAATACCAGTTGCTTTAAGATTTTTGTAAATTTTTCACAAATTATATAATAATCTTGAAAAAAAAAAGAGTCAATGCCCATTCTTTGAATCTTAGCAGTCATGACCTGTGTAGTGTTTGGATGGGAGACCCCCTGGTAATACCAGGTGCTCTAATATTATTGGAAATTTATTACTAATTATATAATAATCTTAAAAAAAAAAGCCAATGCCCGATCTCTTAATCTTAGCAGGTATTGGCCTGGTTAGTGCTTGGATGGGAGACCGCCTCGGAATACCAGGTGCTGTAAGCTTTTGGGTTTTCATTCCTACTTATATAATGTATGGGCGATTTGATTGGCTGATCTTTAAATAGTCCTCTCTTTGCAGTATCCTTCGCTTGCGACCGTAACAACCTGGCTATGCCTGATCTCGTCTGCTCTCGGAAGCTAAGCAGGTTTGGTCCTGTATAATGTACCGGCGATTAGATTGGCTGATCTTTAAATAGCTCTCTCTTTGCAGCAGTCTTCGCTTATGGCCATTCCACCCTGGCTATGCCAGATCATGTCTGAGCTCGGAAACTAAGCAGGTTTCGGCCTGGTTAGTAATTGGATGGCAGACCCCCTGGTAATACCAGTTGCTTTGATTTTTGGAAATTTTTCACAAATTATATAATAATGCAAGAAAAAAAAAAAAAAGAGCAGATGCCCATATCTGAATCTTAGCAGGTATGGGCCTGGTTAGTAATTGGATGGGAGACACCCTGGTAATACCAGTTGCTTTAAGATTTTTGGAAATTTTTCACAAATTATATAATAATCTTGAAAAAAAAAAAAAGTCAATAATAATAGCAGGTTTTGCCTGGTTAGTACTTGGATGGAAGACGGCCGGGAAATTAGCCAGTTGCCTGTAAATATTTTTTGGCAATTTTTACTTATTACATTAATAATCTTGCAACAAAAAAAAAAATAAAAGATGTAAATGGCCCAATGCTTTTGCGATCTTAGGAGGTATGGACCTGTTTAGTGCTTGGATGGGAGACCGCCTCGGAATACCAGTTTGCTCTGTTAATATTTTTGGAAATTTGTACTAATTATGATAATTATCTTTGAAACAAAAAGACGTCAATGCCCAATCTTGGGAATCTTAGCAAGCTATGGACCTGTTTTAGTGTTGGATGGGAACGGGAGACCGCCTCGGAAAACCAGGTGCTCTAATATTATTGGAATTTGTACTAATTATTATAATAATACTTTAAAAAAAAAAAAAAATAACGACGCACAAAAAGAAGTCAATGGCCCGATCTTCTTAATTCTTAGCAGGTATTGGCCTGGTTAGTGCGTTGGATGGGAGACCGCCTGGGAAATACCAGGTGCTTTTAAGCTTTGGGTTCTTTCCTACTTTTATTAGATTGGCTGATCTTTTAAATAGCTCTCTCTTTGCAGCAGTCTTCGCTTATGGCCATACCACCCTGTCTATGCCAGATCATGTCTGAGCTCGGGAAGCTTAAGCAGGTTTGGCCTGGTTAGTAATTGGATGGGAGACCCCCTGGTAATACCAGTTGCTTTAAGATTTTTGTAAATTTTTCACAAATTATATAATAATCTTGAAAAAAAAAAGAGTCAATGCCCATTCTTTGAATCTTAGCAGTCATGGACCTGTTTAGTGTCTGGATGGGAGACCGCCTCGGAATACCAGGTGCTCTAATATTATTTGGAAATTATTACTAATATATAATAATCTTAAAAAAAAAAAAAAAAAAAAAAAAAGAGTCAATGCCCGATCTCTTAATCTTAGCAGGTATTGGCCTGGTTAGTGCTTGGATGGGAGACCGCCTGGGAATACCAGGTGCTTAAGCTTTAGGGTTTTCTTTCCTACTTATATAATGTACCGGCGATTAGATTGACTGATCTTTAAATAGCTCTCTCTTTGCAGCAGTCTTCGCTTTATGGCCATACCACCCTGGCTATGCCAGATCATGTCTGAGCTCGGAAGCTAAGCAGGTTTGGGCCTGGTTAGTAATTGGATGGGAGACCCCCTGGTAATACCAGTTGCTTTAAGATTTTTGTAAATTTTTCACAAATTATATAATAATCTTGAAAAAAAAAAAGAGTGAATGCCCAATCTTTGAATCTTAGCAGTCATTGACCTGTGTAGTGTTTGGATGGGAGACCCCCTGGTAATACCAGGTGCTCTAATATTATTGGAAATTTATTACTAATTATATAATAATCTTAAAAAAAAGAGCCAATGCCCAATCTCTTAATCTTAGCAGGTATTGGCCTGGTTAGTGCTTGGATGGGAGACCGCCTCGGAATACCAGGTGCTGTAAGCTTTTGGATTTTCATTCCTACTTATATAATGTATGGGTGATTTGATTGGCTGATCTTTAAATAGTCTTCTCTTTGCAGTATCCTTCGCTTGCGACCGTAACAACCTGGCTATGCCTGATCTCGTCTGCTCTCGGAAGCTAAGCAGGTTTGGTCCTGTATAATGTACCGGCGATTAGATTGGCTGATCTTTAAATAGCTCTCTCTTTGCAGCAGTCTTCGCTTATGGCCATTCCACCCTGGCTATGCCAGATCATGTCTGAGCTCGGAAACTAAGCAGGTTTCGGCCTGGTTAGTAATTGGATGGCAGACCCCCTGGTAATACCAGTTGCTTTAAGATTTTTGGAAATTTTTCACAAATTATATAATAATCTTGCAAGAAAAAAAGAAAGGAGTCAATGCCCCATATCTGAATCTTAGCAGGTATGGGCCTGGTTAGTAATTGGATGGGAGACACCCTGGTAATACCAGTTGCTTTAAGATTTTTGGAAATTTTTCACAAATTATATAATAATCTTGAAAAAAAAAAAAAAGTCAATTCCCGATCTCTGAATAATAGCAGGTTTTGCCTGGTTAGTACTTGGATGGAAGACGGCCGGGAAATACCAGTTGCTGTAATATTTTTGGCAATTTTTACTAATTACATAATAATCTTGCAACAAAAAAAAAAAAAGAGTAAATGCCCAATCTTTGAATCTTAGGAGGTATGGACCTGTTTAGTGCTTGGATGGGAGACCGCCTCGGAATACCAGTTGCTGTAATATTTTTGGAAATTTGTACTAATTATATAATTATCTTGAAACAAAAAGAGTCAATGCCCAATCTTTGAATCTTAAGCAGCTATGGACCTGTTTAGTGTTTGGATGGGAGACCGCCTCGGAAAACCAGGTGCTCTAATATTATTGGAAATTTATTACTAATTATATAATAATCTTAAAAAAAAAAAAAAAAAAAAAAAAGAGTCAATGCCCGATCTCTTAATCTTAGCAGGTATTGGCCTGGTTAGTGCTTGGATGGGAGACCGCCTGGGAATACCAGGTGCTTTAAGCTTTAGGGTTTTCTTTCCTACTTATATAATGTACCGGCGATTAGATTGACTGATCTTTAAATAGCTCTCTCTTTGCAGCAGTCTTCGCTTATGGCCATACCACCCTGGCTATGCCAGATCATGTCTGAGCTCGGAAGCTAAGCAGGTTTGGGCCTGGTTAGTAATTGGATGGGAGACCCCCTGGTAATACCAGTTGCTTTAAGATTTTTGTAAATTTTTCACAAATTATATAATAATCTTGAAAAAAAAAAAGAGTGAATGCCCATTCTTTGAATCTTAGCAGTCATTGACCTGTGTAGTGTTTGGATGGGAGACCCCCTGTTAATACCAGGTGCTCTAATATTATTGGAAATTTATTACTAATTATATAATAATCTTAAAAAAAAAGAGCCAATGCCCGATCTCTTAATCTTAGCAGGTATTGGCCTGGTTAGTGCTTGGATGGGAGACCGCCTCGGAATACCAGGTGCTGTAAGCTTTTGGATTTTCATTCCTACTTATATAATGTATGGGCGATTTGATTGGCTGATCTTTAAATAGTCTTCTCTTTGCAGTATCCTTCGCTTGCGACCGTAACAACCTGGCTATGCCTGATCTCGTCTGCTCTCGGAAGCTAAGCAGGTTTGGTCCTGTATAATGTACCGGCGATTAGATTGGCTGATCTTTAAATAGCTCTCTCTTTGCAGCAGTCTTCGCTTATGGCCATTCCACCCTGGCTATGCCAGATCATGTCTGAGCTCGGAAACTAAGCAGGTTTCGGCCTGGTTAGTAATTGGATGGCAGACCCCCTGGTAATACCAGTTGCTTTAAGATTTTTGGAAATTTTTCACAAATTATATAATAATCTTGCAAGAAAAAAAGAAAGGAGTCAATGCCCCATATCTGAATCTTAGCAGGTATGGGCCTGGTTAGTAATTGGATGGGAGACACCCTGGTAATACCAGTTGCTTTAAGATTTTTGGAAATTTTTCACAAATTATATAATAATCTTGAAAAAAAAAAAAAGTCAATGCCCGATCTCTGAATAATAGCAGGTTTTGCCTGGTTAGTACTTGGATGGAAGACGGCCGGGAAATACCAGTTGCTGTAATATTTTTGGCAATTTTTACTAATTACATAATAATCTTGCAACAAAAAAAAAAAAAAGAGTAAATGCCCAATCTTTGAATCTTAGGAGGTATGGACCTGTTTAGTGCTTGGATGGGAGACCGCCTCGGAATACCAGTTGCTGTAATATTTTTGGAAATTTGTACTAATTATATAATTATCTTGAAACAAAAAGAGTCAATGCCCAATCTTTGAATCTTAGCAGCTATGGACCTGTTTAGTGTTTGGATGGGAGACCGCCTCGGAAAACCAGGTGCTCTAATATTATTGGAAATTTATTACTAATTATATAATAATCTTTAAAAAAAAAAAAAAAAAAAAAAAGAGTCAATGCCCGATCTCTTAATCTTAGCAGGTATTGGCCTGGTTAGTGCTTGGATGGGAGACCGCCTGGGAATACCAGGTGCTTTAAGCTTTAGGGTTTTCTTTCCTACTTATATTAGATTGGCTGATCTTTAAATAGCTCTCTCTTTGCAGCAGTCTTCGCTTATGGCCATACCACCCTGTCTATGCCAGATCATGTCTGAGCTCGGAAGCTAAGCAGGTTTGGGCCTGGTTAGTAATTGGATGGGAGACCCCCTGGTAATACCAGTTGCTTTAAGATTTTTGTAAATTTTTCACAAATTATATAATAATCTTGAAAAAAAAAAGAGTCAATGCCCATTCTTTGAATCTTAGCAGTCATGGACCTGTTTAGTGTCTGGATGGGAGACCGCCTCGGAATACCAGGTGCTCTAATATTATTGGAAATTTATTACTAATTATATAATAATCTTAAAAAAAAAAAAAAAAAAAAAAAAGAGTCAATGCCCGATCTCTTAATCTTAGCAGGTATTGGCCTGGTTAGTGCTTGGATGGGAGACCGCCTGGGAATACCAGGTGCTTTAAGCTTTAGGGTTTTCTTTCCTACTTATATAATGTACCGGCGATTAGATTGACTGATCTTTAAATAGCTCTCTCTTTGCAGCAGTCTTCGCTTATGGCCATACCACCCTGGCTATGCCAGATCATGTCTGAGCTCGGAAGCTAAGCAGGTTTGGGCCTGGTTAGTAATTGGATGGGAGACCCCCTGGTAATACCAGTTGCTTTAAGATTTTTGTAAATTTTTCACAAATTATATAATAATCTTGAAAAAAAAAAGAGTGAATGCCCATTCTTTGAATCTTAGCAGTCATTGACCTGTGTAGTGTTTGGATGGGAGACCCCCTGGTAATACCAGGTGCTCTAATATTATTGGAAATTTATTACTAATTATATAATAATCTTAAAAAAAAAGAGCCAATGCCCGATCTCTTAATCTTAGCAGGTATTGGCCTGGTTAGTGCTTGGATGGGAGACCGCCTCGGAATACCAGGTGCTGTAAGCTTTTGGATTTTCATTCCTACTTATATAATGTATGGGCGATTTGATTGGCTGATCTTTAAATAGTCTTCTCTTTGCAGTATCCTTCGCTTGCGACCGTAACAACCTGGCTATGCCTGATCTCGTCTGCTCTCGGAAGCTAAGCAGGTTTGGTCCTGTATAATGTACCGGCGATTAGATTGGCTGATCTTTAAATAGCTCTCTCTTTGCAGCAGTCTTCGCTTATGGCCATTCCACCCTGGCTATGCCAGATCATGTCTGAGCTCGGAAACTAAGCAGGTTTCGGCCTGGTTAGTAATTGGATGGCAGACCCCCTGGTAATACCAGTTGCTTTAAGATTTTTGGAAATTTTTCACAAATTATATAATAATCTTGCAAGAAAAAAAGAAAGGAGTCAATGCCCCATATCTGAATCTTAGCAGGTATGGGCCTGGTTAGTAATTGGATGGGAGACACCCTGGTAATACCAGTTGCTTTAAGATTTTTGGAAATTTTTCACAAATTATATAATAATCTTGAAAAAAAAAAAAAAGTCAATGCCCGATCTCTGAATAATAGCAGGTTTTGCCTGGTTAGTACTTGGATGGAAGACGGCCGGGAAATACCAGTTGCTGTAATATTTTTGGCAATTTTTACTAATTACATAATAATCTTGCAACAAAAAAAAAAAAAAGAGTAAATGCCCAATCTTTGAATCTTAGGAGGTATGGACCTGTTTAGTGCTTGGATGGGAGACCGCCTCGGAATACCAGTTGCTGTAATATTTTTGGAAATTTGTACTAATTATATAATTATCTTGAAACAAAAAGAGTCAATGCCCAATCTTTGAATCTTAAGCAGCTATGGACCTGTTTAGTGTTTGGATGGGAGACCGCCTCGGAAAACCAGGTGCTCTAATATTATTGGAAATTTATTACTAATTATATAATAATCTTAAAAAAAAAAAAAAAAAAAAAAAGAGTCAATGCCCGATCTCTTAATCTTAGCAGGTATTGGCCTGGTTAGTGCTTGGATGGGAGACCGCCTGGGAATACCAGGTGCTTTAAGCTTTAGGGTTTTCTTTCCTACTTATATAATGTACCGGCGATTAGATTGACTGATCTTTAAATAGCTCTCTCTTTGCAGCAGTCTTCGCTTATGGCCATACCACCCTGGCTATGCCAGATCATGTCTGAGCTCGGAAGCTAAGCAGGTTTGGGCCTGGTTAGTAATTGGATGGGAGACCCCCTGGTAATACCAGTTGCTTTAAGATTTTTGTAAATTTTTCACAAATTATATAATAATCTTGAAAAAAAAAAAGAGTGAATGCCCATTCTTTGAATCTTAGCAGTCATTGACCTGTGTAGTGTTTGGATGGGAGACCCCCTGTTAATACCAGGTGCTCTAATATTATTGGAAATTTATTACTAATTATATAATAATCTTAAAAAAAAAGAGCCAATGCCCGATCTCTTAATCTTAGCAGGTATTGGCCTGGTTAGTGCTTGGATGGGAGACCGCCTCGGAATACCAGGTGCTGTAAGCTTTTGGATTTTCATTCCTACTTATATAATGTATGGGCGATTTGATTGGCTGATCTTTAAATAGTCTTCTCTTTGCAGTATCCTTCGCTTGCGACCGTAACAACCTGGCTATGCCTGATCTCGTCTGCTCTCGGAAGATAAGCAGGTTTGGTCCTGTATAATGTACCGGCGATTAGATTGGCTGATCTTTAAATAGCTCTCTCTTTGCAGCAGTCTTCGCTTATGGCCATTCCACCCTGGCTATGCCAGATCATGTCTGAGCTCGGAAACTAAGCAGGTTTCGGCCTGGTTAGTAATTGGATGGCAGACCCCCTGGTAATACCAGTTGCTTTAAGATTTTTGGAAATTTTTCACAAATTATATAATAATCTTGCAAGAAAAAAAGAAAGGAGTCAATGCCCCATATCTGAATCTTAGCAGGTATGGGCCTGGTTAGTAATTGGATGGGAGACACCCTGGTAATACCAGTTGCTTTAAGATTTTTGGAAATTTTTCACAAATTATATAATAATCTTGAAAAAAAAAAAAAAGTCAATGCCCGATCTCTGAATAATAGCAGGTTTTGCCTGGTTAGTACTTGGATGGAAGACGGCCGGGAAATACCAGTTGCTGTAATATTTTTGGCAATTTTTACTAATTACATAATAATCTTGCAACAAAAAAAAAAAAAGAGTAAATGCCCAATCTTTGAATCTTAGGAGGTATGGACCTGTTTAGTGCTTGGATGGGAGACCGCCTCGGAATACCAGTTGCTGTAATATTTTTGGAAATTTGTACTAATTATATAATTATCTTGAAACAAAAAGAGTCAATGCCCAATCTTTGAATCTTAGCAGCTATGGACCTGTTTAGTGTTTGGATGGGAGACCGCCTCGGAAAACCAGGTGCTCTAATATTATTGGAAATTCATTACTAATTATATAATAATCTTTAAAAAAAAAAAAAAAAAAAAAAGAGTCAATGCCCGATCTCTTAATCTTAGCAGGTATTGGCCTGGTTAGTGCTTGGATGGGAGACCGCCTGGGAATACCAGGTGCTTTAAGCTTTAGGGTTTTCTTTCCTACTTATATTAGATTGGCTGATCTTTAAATAGCTCTCTCTTTGCAGCAGTCTTCGCTTATGGCCATACCATCCTGTCTATGCCAGATCATGTCTGAGCTCGGAAGCTAAGCAGGTTTGGGCCTGGTTAGTAATTGGATGGGAGACCCCCTGGTAATACCAGTTGCTTTAAGATTTTTGTAAATTTTTCACAAATTATATAATAATCTTGAAAAAAAAAGAGTCAATGCCCATTCTTTGAATCTTAGCAGTCATGGACCTGTTTAGTGTCTGGATGGGAGACCGCCTCGGAATACCAGGTGCTCTAATATTATTGGAAATTTATTACTAATTATATAATAATCTTAAAAAAAAAAAAAAAAAGAGTCAATGCCCGATCTCTTAATCTTAGCAGGTATTGGCCTGGTTAGTGCTTGGATGGGAGACCGCCTGGGAATACCAGGTGCTTTAAGCTTTAGGGTTTTCTTTCCTACTTATATAATGTACCGGCGATTAGATTGACTGATCTTTAAATAGCTCTCTCTTTGCAGCAGTCTTCGCTTATGGCCATACCACCCTGGCTATGCCAGATCATGTCTGAGCTCGGAAGCTAAGCAGGTTTGGGCCTGGTTAGTAATTGGATGGGAGACCCCCTGGTAATACCAGTTGCTTTAAGATTTTTGTAAATTTTTCACAAATTATATAATAATCTTGAAAAAAAAAAGAGTGAATGCCCAATCTTTGAATCTTAGCAGTCATTGACCTGTGTAGTGTTTGGATGGGAGACCCCCTGGTAATACCAGGTGCTCTAATATTATTGGAAATTTATTACTAATTATATAATAATCTTTAAAAAAAAAGAGCCAATGCCCGATCTCTTAATCTTAGCAGGTATTGGCCTGGTTAGTGCTTGGATGGGAGACCGCCTCGGAATACCAGGTGCTGTAAGCTTTTGGATTTTCATTCCTACTTATATAATGTATGGGCGATTTGATTGGCTGATCTTTAAATAGTCTTCTCTTTGCAGTATCCTTCGCTTGCGACCGTAACAACCTGGCTATGCCTGATCTCGTCTGCTCTCGGAAGCTAAGCAGGTTTGGTCCTGTATAATGTACCGGCGATTAGATTGGCTGATCTTTAAATAGCTCTCTCTTTGCAGCAGTCTTCGCTTATGGCCATTCCACCCTGGCTATGCCAGATCATGTCTGAGCTCGGAAACTAAGCAGGTTTCGGCCTGGTTAGTAATTGGATGGCAGACCCCCTGGTAATACCAGTTGCTTTAAGATTTTTGGAAATTTTTCACAAATTATATAATAATCTTGCAAGAAAAAAAGAAAGGAGTCAATGCCCCATATCTGAATCTTAGCAGGTATGGGCCTGGTTAGTAATTGGATGGGAGACACCCTGGTAATACCAGTTGCTTTAAGATTTTTGGAAATTTTTCACAAATTATATAATAATCTTGAAAAAAAAAAAAAAAGTCAATGCCCGATCTCTGAATAATAGCAGGTTTTGCCTGGTTAGTACTTGGATGGAAGACGGCCGGGAAATACCAGTTGCTGTAATATTTTTGGCAATTTTTACTAATTACATAATAATCTTGCAACAAAAAAAAAAAAAAGAGTAAATGCCCAATCTTTGAATCTTAGGAGGTATGGACCTGTTTAGTGCTTGGATGGGAGACCGCCTCGGAATACCAGTTGCTGTAATATTTTTGGAAATTTGTACTAATTATATAATTATCTTGAAACAAAAAGAGTCAATGCCCAATCTTTGAATCTTAGCAGCTATGGACCTGTTTTAGTGTTTGGATGGGAGACCGCCTCGGAAAACGAGGTGCTCTAATATTATTGGAAATTCATTACTAATTATATAATAATCTTTAAAAAAAAAAAAAAAAAAAAAAGAGTCAATGCCCGATCTCTTAATCTTAGCAGGTATTGGCCTGGTTAGTGCTTGGATGGGAGACCGCCTGGGAATACCAGGTGCTTTAAGCTTTAGGGTTTTCTTTCCTACTTATATTAGATTGGCTGATCTTTAAATAGCTCTCTCTTTGCAGCAGTCTTCGCTTATGGCCATACCATCCCTGTCTATGCCAGATCATGTCTGAGCTCGGAAGCTAAGCAGGTTTGGGCCTGGTTAGTAATTGGATGGGAGACCCCCTGGTAATACCAGTTGCTTTAAGATTTTTGTAAATTTTTCACAAATTATATAATAATCTTGAAAAAAAAAGAGTCAATGCCCATTCTTTGAATCTTAGCAGTCATGGACCTGTTTAGTGTCTGGATGGGAGACCGCCTCGGAATACCAGGTGCTCTAATATTATTGGAAATTTATTACTAATTATATAATAATCTTAAAAAAAAAAAAAAAAGAGTCAATGCCCGATCTCTTAATCTTAGCAGGTATTGGCCTGGTTAGTGCTTGGATGGGAGACCGCCTGGGAATACCAGGTGCTTTAAAGCTTTAGGGTTTTCTTTCCTACTTATATAATGTACCGGCGATTAGATTGACTGATCTTTAAATAGCTCTCTCTTTGCAGCAGTCTTCGCTTATGGCCATACCACCCTGGCTATGCCAGATCATGTCTGAGCTCGGAAGCTAAGCAGGTTTGGGCCTGGTTAGTAATTGGATGGGAGACCCCCTGGTAATACCAGTTGCTTTAAGATTTTTGTAAATTTTTCACAAATTATATAATAATCTTGAAAAAAAAAGAGTGAATGCCCAATCTTTGAATCTTAGCAGTCATTGACCTGTGTAGTGTTTGGATGGGAGACCCCCTGGTAATACCAGGTGCTCTAATATTATTGGAAATTTATTACTAATTATATAATAATCTTAAAAAAAAGAGCCAATGCCCGATCTCTTAATCTTAGCAGGTATTGGCCTGGTTAGTGCTTGGATGGGAGACCGCCTCGGAATACCAGGTGCTGTAAGCTTTTGGATTTTCATTCCTACTTATATAATGTATGGGCGATTTGATTGGCTGATCTTTAAATAGTCTTCTCTTTGCAGTATCCTTCGCTTGCGACCGTAACAACCTGGCTATGCCTGATCTCGTCTGCTCTCGGAAGCTAAGCAGGTTTGGTCCTGTATAATGTACCGGCGATTAGATTGGCTGATCTTTAAATAGCTCTCTCTTTGCAGCAGTCTTCGCTTATGGCCATTCCACCCTGGCTATGCCAGATCATGTCTGAGCTCGGAAACTAAGCAGGTTTCGGCCTGGTTAGTAATTGGATGGCAGACCCCCTGGTAATACCAGTTGCTTTAAGATTTTTGGAAATTTTTCACAAATTATATAATAATCTTGCAAGAAAAAAAGAAAGGAGTCAATGCCCCATATCTGAATCTTAGCAGGTATGGGCCTGGTTAGTAATTGGATGGGAGACACCCTGGTAATACCAGTTGCTTTAAGATTTTTGGAAATTTTTCACAAATTATATAATAATCTTGAAAAAAAAAAAAAAGTCAATGCCCGATCTCTGAATAATAGCAGGTTTTGCCTGGTTAGTACTTGGATGGAAGACGGCCGGGAAATACCAGTTGCTGTAATATTTTTGGCAATTTTTACTAATTACATAATAATCTTGCAACAAAAAAAAAAAAAAGAGTAAATGCCCAATCTTTGAATCTTAGGAGGTATGGACCTGTTTAGTGCTTGGATGGGAGACCGCCTCGGAATACCAGTTGCTGTAATATTTTGGAAATTTGTACTAATTATATAATTATCTTGAAACAAAAAGAGTCAATGCCCAATCTTTGAATCTTAGCAGCTATGGACCTGTTTAGTGTTTGGATGGGAGACCGCCTCGGAAAACCGAGGTGCTCTAATATTATTGGAAATTCATTACTAATTATATAATAATCTTTAAAAAAAAAAAAAAAAAAAGAGTCAATGCCCGATCTCTTAATCTTAGCAGGTATTGGCCTGGTTAGTGCTTGGATGGGAGACCGCCTGGGAATACCAGGTGCTTTAAGCTTTAGGGTTTTCTTTCCTACTTATATTAGATTGGCTGATCTTTAAATAGCTCTCTCTTTGCAGCAGTCTTCGCTTATGGCCATACCATCCTGTCTATGCCAGATCATGTCTGAGCTCGGAAGCTAAGCAGGTTTGGGCCTGTTTAGTAATTGGATGGGAGACCCCCTGGTAATACCAGTTGCTTTAAGATTTTTGTAAATTTTTCACAAATTATATAATAATCTTGAAAAAAAAAGAGTCAATGCCCATTCTTTGAATCTTAGCAGTCATGGACCTGTTTAGTGTCTGGATGGGAGACCGCCTCGGAATACCAGGTGCTCTAATATTATTGGAAATTTATTACTAATTATATAATAATCTTAAAAAAAAAAAAAAAAAAAGAGTCAATGCCCGATCTCTTAATCTTAGCAGGTATTGGCCTGGTTAGTGCTTGGATGGGAGACCGCCTGGGAATACCAGGTGCTTTAAGCTTTAGGGTTTTCTTTCCTACTTAATATTACCGGGATTGATGCTGATCTTTAAATAGCTCTCTCTTTGCAGCAGTCTTCGCTTATGGCCATACCACCCTGGCTATGCCAGATCATGTCTGAGCTCGGAAGCTAAGCAGGTTTGGGCCTGGTTAGTAATTGGATGGGAGACCCCTGGTAATACCAGTTGCTTTAAGATTTTTGTAAATTTTTCACAAATTATATAATAATCTTGAAAAAAAAAAGAGTCAATGCCCATTCTTTGAATCTTAGCAGTCATTGGACCTGTGTAGTGTTGGATGGGAGACCCGCCTCGGAATACCAGGTGCTCTAATATTATTGGAAATTTATTACTAATTATATATAATCTTAAAAAAAATTAAGCTTTAGGGTTTTCTTTCCTACTTATATTAGATTGGCTGATCTTTAAATAGCTCTCTCTTTGCAGCAGTCTTCGCTTATGGCCATACCACCCTCTATGCCAGATCATGTCTGAGCTCGGAAGCTAAGCAGGTTGGGCCTGGTTAGTAATTGGATGGGAGACCCCCTGGTAATACCAGTTGCTTTAAGATTTTTGTAAATTTTTCACAAATTATATAATAATCTTGAAAAAAAAAAGAGTCAATGCCCAATCTTTGAATCTTAGCAGTCATGGACCTGTTTAGTGTCTGGATGGGAGACCGCCTCGGAATACCAGGTGCTCTAATATTATTGGAAATTTATTACTAATTATATAATAATCTTAAAAAAAAAAAAAAAAGAGTCAATGCCCGATCTCTTAATCTTAGCAGGTATTGGCCTGGTTAGTGCTTGGATGGGAGACCGCCTGGGAATACCAGGTGCTTTAAGCTTTAAGGGTTTTCTTTCCTACTTAATATAATGTACCGGCGGATTAGATGACTGATCTTTAAAATAGCTCTCTCTTTGCAGGCAGTTCCTTCGCTTATGGCCATACACCACTGGCTATGCCCAAGAATCATGTCTGAGCCTCGGAAGCTAAGCAGGGTTTGGGCCTGGTTAGTAATTTGGGGATGGGGAGACGCCGCTGGTAATCACCAGTTGCTTTAAACGATTTTGTCAAATTTTTCACAAATTATATAATAATCTTGAAAAAAAAAAGAGTGAATGCCCATTCTTGAATCTTAGCAAGTCCATTGAACCTGTTGGATGGGACCCCTTAACCAGGTGCTCTATTACTTGGAATGGGAGACCCCCTAATTAATACCAGGTGCTCTAATATTATTGGAAATTTATTACTAATTATATAATAATCTTAAAAAAAAAAAAAAAAAAAAGAGTCAATGCCCGATCTCTTAATCTTAGCAGGTATTGGCCTGGTTAGTGCTTGGATGGGAGACCGCCTGGAATACCAGGTGCTTTAAGCTTTAGGGTTTTCTTTCCTACTTATATTAGATTGGCTGATCTTTAAATAGCTCTCTCTTTGCAGCAGTCTTCGCTTATGGCCTATACCACCCTGGCTATGCCAGATCATGTCTGATGCTCGGAAAGCTAAGCAGGTTTGGGCCTGGTTAGTAATTGGATGGGAGACCCCCTGGTAATACCAGTTGCTTTAAGATTTTTGTAAATTTTTCACAAATTATATAATAATCTTGAAAAAAAAAAGAGTCAATGCCCATTCTTTGAATCTTAGCAGTATGGACCTGTTTAGTGTCTGGATGGGAGACCGCCTCGGAATACCAGGTGCTCTAATATTATTGGAAATTTATTACTAATTATATAATAATCTTAAAAAAAAAAAAAAGAGTCAATGCCCGATCTCTTAATCTTAGCAGGTATTGGCCTGGTTAGTGCTTGGATGGGAGACCGCCTGGGAATACCAGTGCTTTAAGCTTTAGGGTTTTTCTTTCCTACTTATATAATGTACCGGCGATTAGATTGACTGATCTTTAAATAGCTCTGTCTTTGCAGCAGTCTTCGCTTATGGCCATACCACCCTGGCTATGCAGATCATGTCTGAGCTCGGAAGCTAAGCAGGTTTGGGCCTGGTTAGTAATTGGATGGGAGACCCCCTGGTAATACCAGTTGCTTTAAGATTTTTGTAAATTTTTCACAAATTATATAATAATCTTGAAAAAAAAAAGAGTGAATGCCCAATCTTTGAATCTTAGCAGTCATTGACCTGTGTAGTGTTTGGATGGGAGACCCCCTGGTAATAACCAGGTGCTCTAATATTATTGGAAATTATTACTAATTATATAATTGTTCTGGATGGGAGACCGCCTCGGAATACCAGGTGCTCTAATATTATTGGAAATTTATTACTAATTATATAATAATCTTAAAAAAAAAAAAAAAAAAGAGTCAATGCCCGATCTCTTAATCTTAGCAGGTATTGGCCTGGTTAGTGCTTGGATGGGAGACCGCCTGGGAATACCAGGTGCTTTAAGCTTTAGGGTTTTCTTTCCTACTTATATAATGTACCGGCGATTAGATTGACTGATCTTTAAATAGCTCTCTCTTGCAGCAGTCTTCGCTTATGGCCATACCACCCTGGCTATGCCAGATCATGTCTGAGCTCGGAAGCTAAGCAGGTTTGGGGCCTGGTTAGTAATTGGATGGGAGACCCCCTGGTAATACCAGTTGCTTTAAGATTTTTGTAAATTTTTCACAAATTATATAATAATCTTGAAAAAAAAAAGAGTGAATGCCCATTCTTTGAATCTTAGCAGTCATTGACCTGTGTAGTGTTTGGATGGGAGACCCCCTGGTAATACCAGGTGCTCTAATATTATTGGAAATTTATTACTAATTATATAATAATCTTAAAAAAAAGAGCCAATGCCCGATCTCTTAATCTTAGCAGGTATTGGCCTGGTTAGTGCTTGGATGGGAGACCGCCTCGGAATACCAGGTGCTGTAAGCTTTTGGATTTTCATTCCTACTTATATAATGTATGGGCGATTTGATTGGCTGATCTTTAAATAGTCTTCTCTTTGCAGTATCCTTCGCTTGCGACCGTAACAACCTGGCTATGCCTGATCTCGTCTGCTCTCGGAAGCTAAGCAGGTTTGGTCCTGTATAATGTACCGGCGATTAGATTGGCTGATCTTTAAATAGCTCTCTCTTTGCAGCAGTCTTCGCTTATGGCCATTCCACCCTGGCTATGCCAGATCATGTCTGAGCTCGGAAACTAAGCAGGTTTCGGCCTGGTTAGTAATTGGATGGCAGACCCCCTGGTAATACCAGTTGCTTTAAGATTTTTGGAAATTTTTCACAAATTATATAATAATCTTGCAAGAAAAAAAGAAAGGAGTCAATGCCCCATATCTGAATCTTAGCAGGTATGGGCCTGGTTAGTAATTGGATGGGAGACACCCTGGTAATACCAGTTGCTTTAAGATTTTTGGAAATTTTTCACAAATTATATAATAATCTTGAAAAAAAAAAAAAAAGTCAATGCCCGATCTCTGAATAATAGCAGGTTTTGCCTGGTTAGTACTTGGATGGAAGACGGCCGGGAAATACCAGTTGCTGTAATATTTTTGGCAATTTTTACTAATTACATAATAATCTTGCAACAAAAAAAAAAAAAGAGTAAATGCCCAATCTTTGAATCTTAGGAGGTATGGACCTGTTTAGTGCTTGGATGGGAGACCGCCTCGGAATACCAGTTGCTGTAATATTTTTGGAAATTTGTACTAATTATATAATTATCTTGAAACAAAAAGAGTCAATGCCCAATCTTTGAATCTTAGCAGCTATGGACCTGTTTAGTGTTTGGATGGGAGACCGCCTCGGAAAACCAGGTGCTCTAATATTATTGGAAATTCATTACTAATTATATAATAATCTTTAAAAAAAAAAAAAAAAAAAAGAGTCAATGCCCGATCTCTTAATCTTAGCAGGTATTGGCCTGGTTAGTGCTTGGATGGGAGACCGCCTGGGAATACCAGGTGCTTTAAGCTTTAGGGTTTTCTTTCCTACTTATATTAGATTGGCTGATCTTTAAATAGCTCTCTCTTTGCAGCAGTCTTCGCTTATGGCCATACCATCCTGTCTATGCCAGATCATGTCTGAGCTCGGAAGCTAAGCAGGTTTGGGCCTGGTTAGTAATTGGATGGGAGACCCCCTGGTAATACCAGTTGCTTTAAGATTTTTGTAAATTTTTCACAAATTATATAATAATCTTGAAAAAAAAAAGAGTCAATGCCCATTCTTTGAATCTTAGCAGTCATGGACCTGTTTAGTGTCTGGATGGGAGACCGCCTCGGAATACCAGGTGCTCTAATATTATTGGAAATTTATTACTAATTATATAATAATCTTAAAAAAAAAAAAAAAAAGAGTCAATGCCCGATCTCTTAATCTTAGCAGGTATTGGCCTGGTTAGTGCTTGGATGGGAGACCGCCTGGGAATACCAGGTGCTTTAAGCTTTAGGGTTTTCTTTCCTACTTATATAATGTACCGGCGATTAGATTGACTGATCTTTAAATAGCTCTCTCTTTGCAGCAGTCTTCGCTTATGGCCATACCACCCTGGCTATGCCAGATCATGTCTGAGCTCGGAAGCTAAGCAGGTTTGGGCCTGGTTAGTAATTGGATGGGAGACCCCCTGGTAATACCAGTTGCTTTAAGATTTTTGTAAATTTTTCACAAATTATATAATAATCTTGAAAAAAAAAAGAGTGAATGCCCAATCTTTGAATCTTAGCAGTCATTGACCTGTGTAGTGTTTGGATGGGAGACCCCCTGGTAATACCAGGTGCTCTAATATTATTGGAAATTTATTACTAATTATATAATAATCTTTAAAAAAAAGAGCCAATGCCCGATCTCTTAATCTTAGCAGGTATTGGCCTGGTTAGTGCTTGGATGGGAGACCGCCTCGGAATACCAGGTGCTGTAAGCTTTTGGATTTTCATTCCTACTTATATAATGTATGGGCGATTTGATTGGCTGATCTTTAAATAGTCTTCTCTTTGCAGTATCCTTCGCTTGCGACCGTAACAACCTGGCTATGCCTGATCTCGTCTGCTCTCGGAAGCTAAGCAGGTTTGGTCCTGTATAATGTACCGGCGATTAGATTGGCTGATCTTTAAATAGCTCTCTCTTTGCAGCAGTCTTCGCTTATGGCCATTCCACCCTGGCTATGCCAGATCATGTCTGAGCTCGGAAACTAAGCAGGTTTCGGCCTGGTTAGTAATTGGATGGCAGACCCCCTGGTAATACCAGTTGCTTTAAGATTTTTGGAAATTTTTCACAAATTATATAATAATCTTGCAAGAAAAAAAGAAAGGAGTCAATGCCCCATATCTGAATCTTAGCAGGTATGGGCCTGGTTAGTAATTGGATGGGAGACACCCTGGTAATACCAGTTGCTTTAAGATTTTTGGAAATTTTTCACAAATTATATAATAATCTTGAAAAAAAAAAAAAAAGTCAATGCCCGATCTCTGAATAATAGCAGGTTTTGCCTGGTTAGTACTTGGATGGAAGACGGCCGGGAAATACCAGTTGCTGTAATATTTTTGGCAATTTTTACTAATTACATAATAATCTTGCAACAAAAAAAAAAAAAAGAGTAAATGCCCAATCTTTGAATCTTAGGAGGTATGGACCTGTTTAGTGCTTGGATGGGAGACCGCCTCGGAATACCAGTTGCTGTAATATTTTTGGAAATTTGTACTAATTATATAATTATCTTGAAACAAAAAGAGTCAATGCCCAATCTTTGAATCTTAGCAGCTATGGACCTGTTTAGTGTTTGGATGGGAGACCGCCTCGGAAAACCAGGTGCTCTAATATTATTGGAAATTCATTACTAATTATATAATAATCTTTAAAAAAAAAAAAAAAAAAAAAAAGAGTCAATGCCCGATCTCTTAATCTTAGCAGGTATTGGCCTGGTTAGTGCTTGGATGGGAGACCGCCTGGGAATACCAGGTGCTTTAAGCTTTAGGGTTTTCTTTCCTACTTATATTAGATTGGCTGATCTTTAAATAGCTCTCTCTTTGCAGCAGTCTTCGCTTATGGCCATACCATCCTGTCTATGCCAGATCATGTCTGAGCTCGGAAGCTAAGCAGGTTTGGGCCTGGTTAGTAATTGGATGGGAGACCCCCTGGTAATACCAGTTGCTTTAAGATTTTTGTAAATTTTTCACAAATTATATAATAATCTTGAAAAAAAAAGAGTCAATGCCCATTCTTTGAATCTTAGCAGTCATGGACCTGTTTAGTGTCTGGATGGGAGACCGCCTCGGAATACCAGGTGCTCTAATATTATTGGAAATTTATTACTAATTATATAATAATCTTAAAAAAAAAAAAAAAAGAGTCAATGCCCGATCTCTTAATCTTAGCAGGTATTGGCCTGGTTAGTGCTTGGATGGGAGACCGCCTGGGAATACCAGGTGCTTTAAGCTTTAGGGTTTTCTTTCCTACTTATATAATGTACCGGCGATTAGATTGACTGATCTTTAAATAGCTCTCTCTTTGCAGCAGTCTTCGCTTATGGCCATACCACCCTGGCTATGCCAGATCATGTCTGAGCTCGGAAGCTAAGCAGGTTTGGGCCTGGTTAGTAATTGGATGGGAGACCCCCTGGTAATACCAGTTGCTTTAAGATTTTTGTAAATTTTTCACAAATTATATAATAATCTTGAAAAAAAAAAGAGTGAATGCCCATTCTTTGAATCTTAGCAGTCATTGACCTGTGTAGTGTTTGGATGGGAGACCCCCTGGTAATACCAGGTGCTCTAATATTATTGGAAATTTATTACTAATTATATAATAATCTTAAAAAAAAGAGCCAATGCCCGATCTCTTAATCTTAGCAGGTATTGGCCTGGTTAGTGCTTGGATGGGAGACCGCCTCGGAATACCAGGTGCTGTAAGCTTTTGGATTTTCATTCCTACTTATATAATGTATGGGCGATTTGATTGGCTGATCTTTAAATAGTCTTCTCTTTGCAGTATCCTTCGCTTGCGACCGTAACAACCTGGCTATGCCTGATCTCGTCTGCTCTCGGAAGCTAAGCAGGTTTGGTCCTGTATAATGTACCGGCGATTAGATTGGCTGATCTTTAAATAGCTCTCTCTTTGCAGCAGTCTTCGCTTATGGCCATTCCACCCTGGCTATGCCAGATCATGTCTGAGCTCGGAAACTAAGCAGGTTTCGGCCTGGTTAGTAATTGGATGGCAGACCCCCTGGTAATACCAGTTGCTTTAAGATTTTTGGAAATTTTTCACAAATTATATAATAATCTTGCAAGAAAAAAAGAAAGGAGTCAATGCCCCATATCTGAATCTTAGCAGGTATGGGCCTGGTTAGTAATTGGATGGGAGACACCCTGGTAATACCAGTTGCTTTAAGATTTTTGGAAATTTTTCACAAATTATATAATAATCTTGAAAAAAAAAAAAAAGTCAATGCCCGATCTCTGAATAATAGCAGGTTTTGCCTGGTTAGTACTTGGATGGAAGACGGCCGGGAAATACCAGTTGCTGTAATATTTTTGGCAATTTTTACTAATTACATAATAATCTTGCAACAAAAAAAAAAAAAAGAGTAAATGCCCAATCTTTGAATCTTAGGAGGTATGGACCTGTTTAGTGCTTGGATGGGAGACCGCCTCGGAATACCAGTTGCTGTAATATTTTTGGAAATTTGTACTAATTATATAATTATCTTGAAACAAAAAGAGTCAATGCCCAATCTTTGAATCTTAGCAGCTATGGACCTGTTTAGTGTTTGGATGGGAGACCGCCTCGGAAAACCAGGTGCTCTAATATTATTGGAAATTCATTACTAATTATATAATAATCTTTAAAAAAAAAAAAAAAAAAAAAAGAGTCAATGCCCGATCTCTTAATCTTAGCAGGTATTGGCCTGGTTAGTGCTTGGATGGGAGACCGCCTGGGAATACCAGGTGCTTTAAGCTTTAGGGTTTTCTTTCCTACTTATATTAGATTGGCTGATCTTTAAATAGCTCTCTCTTTGCAGCAGTCTTCGCTTATGGCCATACCATCCTGTCTATGCCAGATCATGTCTGAGCTCGGAAGCTAAGCAGGTTTGGGCCTGGTTAGTAATTGGATGGGAGACCCCCTGGTAATACCAGTTGCTTTAAGATTTTTGTAAATTTTTCACAAATTATATAATAATCTTGAAAAAAAAAAGAGTCAATGCCCATTCTTTGAATCTTAGCAGTCATGGACCTGTTTAGTGTCTGGATGGGAGACCGCCTCGGAATACCAGGTGCTCTAATATTATTGGAAATTTATTACTAATTATATAATAATCTTAAAAAAAAAAAAAAAAAGAGTCAATGCCCGATCTCTTAATCTTAGCAGGTATTGGCCTGGTTAGTGCTTGGATGGGAGACCGCCTGGGAATACCAGGTGCTTTAAGCTTTAGGGTTTTCTTTCCTACTTATATAATGTACCGGCGATTAGATTGACTGATCTTTAAATAGCTCTCTCTTTGCAGCAGTCTTCGCTTATGGCCATACCACCCTGGCTATGCCAGATCATGTCTGAGCTCGGAAGCTAAGCAGGTTTGGGCCTGGTTAGTAATTGGATGGGAGACCCCCTGGTAATACCAGTTGCTTTAAGATTTTTGTAAATTTTTCACAAATTATATAATAATCTTGAAAAAAAAAAGAGTGAATGCCCAATCTTTGAATCTTAGCAGTCATTGACCTGTGTAGTGTTTGGATGGGAGACCCCCTGGTAATACCAGGTGCTCTAATATTATTGGAAATTTATTACTAATTATATAATAATCTTTAAAAAAAAGAGCCAATGCCCGATCTCTTAATCTTAGCAGGTATTGGCCTGGTTAGTGCTTGGATGGGAGACCGCCTCGGAATACCAGGTGCTGTAAGCTTTTGGATTTTCATTCCTACTTATATAATGTATGGGCGATTTGATTGGCTGATCTTTAAATAGTCTTCTCTTTGCAGTATCCTTCGCTTGCGACCGTAACAACCTGGCTATGCCTGATCTCGTCTGCTCTCGGAAGCTAAGCAGGTTTGGTCCTGTATAATGTACCGGCGATTAGATTGGCTGATCTTTAAATAGCTCTCTCTTTGCAGCAGTCTTCGCTTATGGCCATTCCACCCTGGCTATGCCAGATCATGTCTGAGCTCGGAAACTAAGCAGGTTTCGGCCTGGTTAGTAATTGGATGGCAGACCCCCTGGTAATACCAGTTGCTTTAAGATTTTTGGAAATTTTTCACAAATTATATAATAATCTTGCAAGAAAAAAAGAAAGGAGTCAATGCCCCATATCTGAATCTTAGCAGGTATGGGCCTGGTTAGTAATTGGATGGGAGACACCCTGGTAATACCAGTTGCTTTAAGATTTTTGGAAATTTTTCACAAATTATATAATAATCTTGAAAAAAAAAAAAAAGTCAATGCCCGATCTCTGAATAATAGCAGGTTTTGCCTGGTTAGTACTTGGATGGAAGACGGCCGGGAAATACCAGTTGCTGTAATATTTTTGGCAATTTTTACTAATTACATAATAATCTTGCAACAAAAAAAAAAAAAAGAGTAAATGCCCAATCTTTGAATCTTAGGAGGTATGGACCTGTTTAGTGCTTGGATGGGAGACCGCCTCGGAATACCAGTTGCTGTAATATTTTTGGAAATTTGTACTAATTATATAATTATCTTGAAACAAAAAGAGTCAATGCCCAATCTTTGAATCTTAGCAGCTATGGACCTGTTTAGTGTTTGGATGGGAGACCGCCTCGGAAAACCAGGTGCTCTAATATTATTGGAAATTCATTACTAATTATATAATAATCTTTAAAAAAAAAAAAAAAAAAAAAGAGTCAATGCCCGATCTCTTAATCTTAGCAGGTATTGGCCTGGTTAGTGCTTGGATGGGAGACCGCCTGGGAATACCAGGTGCTTTAAGCTTTAGGGTTTTCTTTCCTACTTATATAATGTACCGGCGATTAGATTGACTGATCTTTAAATAGCTCTCTCTTTGCAGCAGTCTTCGCTTATGGCCATACCACCCTGGCTATGCCAGATCATGTCTGAGCTCGGAAGCTAAGCAGGTTTGGGCCTGGTTAGTAATTGGATGGGAGACCCCCTGGTAATACCAGTTGCTTTAAGATTTTTGTAAATTTTTCACAAATTATATAATAATCTTGAAAAAAAAAAGAGTGAATGCCCAATCTTTGAATCTTAGCAGTCATTGACCTGTGTAGTGTTTGGATGGGAGACCCCCTGGTAATACCAGGTGCTCTAATATTATTGGAAATTTATTACTAATTATATAATAATCTTTAAAAAAAAGAGCCAATGCCCGATCTCTTAATCTTAGCAGGTATTGGCCTGGTTAGTGCTTGGATTGGAGACCGCCTCGGAATACCAGGTGCTGTAAGCTTTTGGATTTTCATTCCTACTTATATAATGTATGGGCGATTTGATTGGCTGATCTTTAAATAGTCTTCTCTTTGCAGTATCCTTCGCTTGCGACCGTAACAACCTGGCTATGCCTGATCTCGTCTGCTCTCGGAAGCTAAGCAGGTTTGGTCCTGTATAATGTACCGGCGATTAGATTGGCTGATCTTTAAATAGCTCTCTCTTTGCAGCAGTCTTCGCTTATGGCCATTCCACCCTGGCTATGCCAGATCATGTCTGAGCTCGGAAACTAAGCAGGTTTCGGCCTGGTTAGTAATTGGATGGCAGACCCCCTGGTAATACCAGTTGCTTTAAGATTTTTGGAAATTTTTCACAAATTATATAATAATCTTGCAAGACAAAAAGAAAGGAGTCAATGCCCCATATCTGAATCTTAGCAGGTATGGGCCTGGTTAGTAATTGGATGGGAGACACCCTGGTAATACCAGTTGCTTTAAGATTTTTGGAAATTTTTCACAAATTATATAATAATCTTGAAAAAAAAAAAAAAAGTCAATAATAGCAGGTTTTGCCTGGTTAGTACTTGGATGGAAGACGGCCGGGAAATACCAGTTGCTGTAATATTTTTGGCAATTTTTACTAATTACATAATAATCTTGCAACAAAAAAAAAAAAAAGAGTAAATGCCCAATCTTTGAATCTTAGGAGGTATGGACCTGTTTAGTGCTTGGATGGGAGACCGCCTCGGAATACCAGTTGCTGTAATATTTTTGGAAATTTGTACTAATTATATAATTATCTTGAAACAAAAAGAGTCAATGCCCAATCTTTGAATCTTAGCAGCTATGGACCTGTTTAGTGTTTGGATGGGAGACCGCCTCGGAAAACCAGGTGCTCTAATATTATTGGAAATTTATTACTAATTATATAATAATCTTAAAAAAAAAAAAAAAAAGAGTCAATGCCCGATCTCTTAATCTTAGCAGGTATTGGCCTGGTTAGTGCTTGGATGGGAGACCGCCTGGGAATACCAGGTGCTTTAAGCTTTAGGGTTTTCTTTCCTACTTATATTAGATTGGCTGATCTTTAAATAGCTCTCTTTGCAGCAGTCTTCGTTTATGGCCATACCACCCTTGTCTATGCCAGATCATGTCTGAGCTCGGAAGCTAAGCAGGTTTGGGCCTGGTTAGTAATTGGATGGGAGACCCCCTGGTAATACCAGTTGCTTTAAGATTTTTGTCAATTTTTCACAAATTATATAATAATCTTGAAAAAAAAAAGAGTCAATGCCCATTCTTTGAATCTTAGCAGTCATGGACCTGTTTAGTGTCTGGATGGGAGACCGCCTCGGAATACCAGGTGCTCTAATATTATTGGAAATTTATTACTAATTATATAATAATCTTAAAAAAAAAAAAAAAAAAAAAAAAGAGTCAATGCCCGATCTCTTAATCTTAGCAGGTATTGGCCTGGTTAGTGCTTGGATGGGAGACCGCCTGGGAATACCAGGTGCTTTAAGCTTTAGGGTTTTCTTTCCTACTTATATAATGTACCGGCGATTAGATTGACTGATCTTTAAATAGCTCTCTCTTTGCAGCAGTCTTCGCTTATGGCCATACCAACCTGAGGGCGCTAGAGTGCAACAGGAAGTGAGTTGGCAGTAGTAGGAAGAGAGAGGCTCTTCCATTTTGTAGTTTGGTTTAGTTTTATTAGTTGGTTTGTTTTTTTGTTTGTGTTGAGTTTATATTAGTTAGTGTTTTTTTAACCCCAAACAGTTTATACTGTTTGGGGTTTCATACAACAAAATGACAGATTTAATGGACAAAGGACACGGACTGTCAAATGGACATGAGATGGGGATCAGAGAATCTGGATATGTTGCTGACGAGATGGAAAGGAATATGAATGAAGGGAATGCTGAAAGCAGGAATGAGACTTGGGCAAAGGTGGTTTCAAGGAGAAAAGAAGATGGAAAAACCAATGGACAAGACAGAAAAATAGAACTACAAACAACTGAAGGTACTGGAACTAATAATGGAGGTGAAGAAAAAAGAAATGATTTATCTCAACCACAGCAAATGATAAAGAAATTGAGCCACCAAACAAAGTATCAGAGGCAATACAGAAAAGAAGCAACATTAACAATGACTGTAAAAGATATAGAAAACACAACAGTAATAATGATAATTAAATCAGTTGAAGAGAAAGTAGGAATTGGAAAACTGATCGGACTAAGAAGAAAGAATAACAATGAATTTGAAATGACTATGGAAAGTGAGTTGGACTGTGATTCACTGTTGAATGGAATCATGATTAACGGAAAAGAATGTGAGATAAGGAAACTGTGTGCAACAGAAAGGATGGTATCTTTCTTGAGTCTGCCCAGCTATATAGAAGATGAGGAAATCATTCAAAAACTGATAGATTGGGGAGTAACTCCCATATTGCCTCTAAGAAGGAGATATCATCCGGGGACAACAGTGGCGGACGGAACACGTTTTATAAAGGTAAAGTTTCCAAAAGAAGTGACATCTTTGCCATATAATACCAGGTTCATGACTGAAGAAGGAGTGCAGTACTACAGAGTGATTCATGACAACCAATTGAAGACATGCAGGATCTGTGTAAGTGTGGAACATGAGAAAAAGGACTGTCCACAATTCAAATGTCGAGACTGTTTTGAGCAGGGGCATTATGCGCGGGACTGCAAAGTCCCACGGTGCCAAGGCTGCGACAAAGCAATCATGAGATGCAGATGTGAGATGGAACATAAGGTAAATGAGGACACAAATATGGACGTACAGGAGGTGATGGGAGATACTGCAACTGAGCATTTAAATGATTCACTGCGGCAGACTCAAGGAGAGGAAGAGGAACAGGACAATGAGGAGGAGGAGGAAACCAACAAAGATGAGAATGAAGAAAAGAACAAAGATGGAGAACAAGAAATGGAGACAGGAGAAGGAGTAGACAAAGAGGAAATAAATCTGATTAACAAAGACTTTTCTAAGGAAAAGGAAGAAGTGGACACGACTGGGATGGACTATGAAAAAGGTCAAGAAAAGGATGAGGATAAGGGAATGAAGATACTGCCGGAGGTAAGAGAAGTGGAAAATGGGGGGAGGATTTTTGGTTTGGAAAATAAAGGAATAGAAAGACTGAATAGAGGTGTAAAAGCAAGAACAAAAGGTGGAGTAGACATTCAACAGGTTCTTAAAAAGCAGAAAATAAGAAGAGAAGCGCTAAAGGAAAGGAGGAAAAGTGGAAATGGGGGAAGCAAGACATGTTTTCTTTAAAGACAATGGAACTAATTGAGTGGTGGTTATTGGGTTTATCCTGTGTTTTCCTTAATGAGTTATCTAAGTATGGTTTCATTGAAGGCTAGAGACTTATCCCAAAGTCTAAGGTTTGAAATATTGATGTGTCTGACTAAAAAGAGTGATATGTTATGTCTACAAGGAATGAGGTGGGAAGATAAAATAAGTCATGAAATTAGAAAATTGTGGAATGGAGAAATGCATAGTAATTGTGATATAGGAAGGAAAAGAGGTGTCGCTATTTTAATAAATGTCAAGAATGAGTGTTTTTTTAAATTGCATCTTAAACATTGCAAGGTTTATTAAATGGAGCAGAAGAAACATGGTCAAACAAAAGAAGACAAAAATACAAGTGTGCAATTTTTTTAGGATAAAGATGTGTCTTATTCTAAATGTTCTGTTTTGTTACTATAATATGAAAGATGAAAAATAAGTGTTTGTAAAAAAAAGTGTAAAAGGGAATCAATTCCTTGAAATGACATATTTTCATTTTTAATGTATTATTGCAAAAATATGATTTTGATTGTTTTTAAAATGTGTTAATTATTCTTTTAATATTGATTTGAGTCTTTTTTAGAAAAAAAATGTTAAAGACTGTTTTAAAAGGAAATAAGACTTTATTGTGCAAAATATTTATGGAATGTTGTAATATGACAATTTTGAATGTAAAAAAAAAAAAAAAAAAAAAAAAAAAAGCTATGCCAGATCATGTCTGAGCTCGGAAGCTAAGCAGGTTTGGGCCTGGTTAGTAATTGGATGGGAGACCCCCTGGTAATACCAGTTGCTTTAAGATTTTTGTAAATTTTTCACAAATTATATAATAATCTTGAAAAAAAAAGAGTGAATGCCCATTCTTTGAATCTTAGCAGTCATTGACCTGTGTAGTGTTTGGATGGGAGACCCCCTGTTAATACCAGGTGCTCTAATATTATTGGAAATTTATTACTAATTATATAATAATCTTAAAAAAAAGAGCCAATGCCCGATCTCTTAATCTTAGCAGGTATTGGCCTGGTTAGTGCTTGGATGGGAGACCGCCTCGGAATACCAGGTGCTGTAAGCTTTTGGATTTTCATTCCTACTTATATAATGTATGGGCGATTTGATTGGCTGATCTTTAAATAGTCTTCTCTTTGCAGTATCCTTCGCTTGCGACCGTAACAACCTGGCTATGCCTGATCTCGTCTGCTCTCGGAAGCTAAGCAGGTTTGGTCCTGTATAATGTACCGGCGATTAGATTGGCTGATCTTTAAATAGCTCTCTCTTTGCAGCAGTCTTCGCTTATGGCCATTCCACCCTGGCTATGCCAGATCATGTCTGAGCTCGGAAACTAAGCAGGTTCGGCCTGGTTAGTAATTGGATGGCAGACCCCCTGGTAATACCAGTTGCTTTAAGATTTTTGGAAATTTTTCACAAATTATATAATAATCTTGCAAGAAAAAAAGAAAGGAGTCAATGCCCCATATCTGAATCTTAGCAGGTATGGGCCTGGTTAGTAATTGGATGGGAGACACCCTGGTAATACCAGTTGCTTTAAGATTTTTGGAAATTTTTTCACAAATTATATAATAATCTTGAAAAAAAAAAAAAGGTCAATAACAGCAGGTTTTGCCTGGTTAGTACTTGGATGGAAGACGGCCGGGAAATACCAGTTGCTGTAATATTTTTGGCAATTTTTACTAATTACATAATAATCTTGCAACAAAAAAAAAAAAAAAGAGTAAATGCCCAATCTTTGGATCTTAGGAGGAATGGACCTGTTTAGTGCTTGGATGGGAGACCGCCTCGGAATACCAGTTGCTGTAATATTTTGGAAATTTGTACTAATTATATAATTATCTTGAAACAAAAAGAGTCAATGCCCAATCTTTGAATCTTAGCAGCTATGGACCTGTTTAGTGTTTGGATGGGAGACCGCCTCGGAAAACCAGGTGCTCTAATATTATTGGAAATTCATTACTAATTATATAATAATCTTTAAAAAAAAAAAAAAAAAAAAAGAGTCAATGCCCGATCTCTTAATCTTAGCAGGTATTGCCTGGTTAGTGCTTGGATGGGAGACCGCCTGGAATACCAGGTGCTTAAAGCTTTAGGGTTTCTTTCCTACTATATATTAGATGGCTGATCTTTAAATAGCTCTCTCTTGAGCCAGCAGGTCTTCGCTTATGGCCACATTACCACCCGGTCTAATGACACAGATCATGTCTGAGCTCGGAAAGCTAAGCAGGTTTTGGGCCTGGTTAGTAATTGGATGGGAGACCCCCTGGTAATCCAGTATGCTCCTAAGATTTGTAAAATTTTTCACAAATTATATAATAATCTTGAAAAAAAAAGACTGAATTGCCCAGTTCTTTGAATCTTAGGCAGTCAATGGACCTGTGTAGTGTTTGGATGGGGCGAGGACCGCCCTCGTTAATACCAGTGCTCTAAATTATATTGGAAATTATTACTAATTATATAATTAATCTTAAAAAAATGAGCCAATTGGCGCCGATCTCTAATCTTAGCAGGTATTGGCCTGGGTTAGTGCTTGGATGGGAGACCGCCTGGGAATACCAGGTGCTTTTAAGCTTTAGGGTTTCTTCTTTCCTACTTATATAATGTACCGGCGATTAGATTGACTGATCTTTAAATAGCTCTCTCTTTGCAGCAGTCTTCGCTTATGGCCATACCACCCTGGCTATGCCAGATCATGTCTGAGCTCGGAAGCTAAGCAGGTTTGGGCCTGGTTAGTAATTGGATGGGAGACCCCCTGGTAATACCAGTTGCTTTAAGATTTTGTAAATTTTTCACAAATTATATAATAATCTTGAAAAAAAAAGAGTGAATGCCCATTCTTTGAATCTTAGCAGTCATTGACCTGTGTAGTGTTTGGATGGGAGACCCCTGTTAATACCAGGTGCTCTAATATTATTGGAAATTTATTACTAATTATATAATAATCTTAAAAAAAAAGAGCCAATGCCCGATCTCTTAATCTTAGCAGGTATTGGCCTGGTTAGTGCTTGGATGGAGAGACCGCCTCGGAAATACCAGGTGCTGTAAGCTTTAGGATTTTCATTCTACTTATATAATGTATGGGCGATTTTGATTGGCTGATCTTTAAATAGTCTTCTCTTTGCAGTATTCCTTCGCTTGCGACCGTAACACCTGGCTATGCCTGATCTCGTCTGCTCTCGGAGCTAAGCAGGTTTGGTCCTGTATAATGTACCGGGATTAGATTGGCTGATCTTTAAATAGCTCTCTCTTTTGCAGCAGTCTTCGCTTATGGCCATTCCACCCTGGCTATGCCAGATCATGTCTGAGCTCGGAATCTAAGCAGGTTTCGGCCTGGTTAGTAATTGGATGGCAGAACCCCTGGTAATACCAGTTGCTTTAAGATTTTTGGAAATTTTTTACAAATTATATAATAATCTTGCAAGAAAAAAAGAAAGGAGTCAATGCCCCATATCTGAATCTTGCAGGTATGGGCCTGGTTAGTAATTGGATGGGAGACACCTGGTAATACCAGTTGCTTTAAGATTTTTTGGAAATTTTTCACAAATTATATAATAATCTTGAAAAAAAAAAAAAGTCAATGCCCGATCTCTGAATAATAGCAGGTTTTTGCCTGGTTAGTACTTGGATGGAGACGGCCGAAATACCAGTTGCTTTGTAATATTTTTGGCAATTTTTACTAATTACATAATAATCTGCAACAAAAAAAAAAAAAAGAGTAAA